>NC_067162.1:16142416-16272416 GCF_903995435.1 Acomys russatus
TCACACTTTGATTGAGAGAGAGAGAGAGAGAGAGAGAGAGAGAGAGAGAGAGAGAGGGGAGAGAGGCGAGAGAGGAGAGGAGAGAGAGAGAGAGAGAAATACATAGGATGTGATCATTACCACTTACCTTAATTTCTTATTGAGATCAAGAATAATGAGGCTCGCTGGGCATGGTGGTGCATGCCTTTAATCCCAGCACTCGGGAGGCAGAGGCAGGTGTATCTGTGAGTTCAAGGCCAGCCTGGTCTACAAAGCGAGTCCAGGACAGTGAAGGCTACACAAAGAAACCTTGTCTCAAAAAAAAAAAAAAAAAAAAAAAATGAGACCGTATACCAGACCCACACAAAAGAGAGTTGCAGCCAGAAAACGCTAGAAGGTTTAGACCAAGAGGTGGAACATTATCTGCTCAGTTCCAAATCTAGCCCTTCATCTAATGGCTAAACCCTTTGAAGAAGGCAACTTCTGAAGACCACAGTGTCAATTCTTCGTAGTTGTCTGGTTCCAGCCAACTTCTGGAAATGGCTTCTGGGTTTCCGTACTGTTTTGAGAGTTCACAATATCAAGGAGCTAGGACCAGTAGTGCCAGAAGTATCAAGGGAATTTCGGGCACTTGGACCAAACATTTTAGGGATAACCATGGTTAAGGCGTTTGGCTAGATAGTGCCTACAGGTAGAAATGACAGGGCTAGCAAAACTCCAGCTACGAGCTCCCCTGGTTAAACTCCCCTCTGGAACACCTTCTAACTCCATCTCTCTATTTAGAACTCCATTACCCTATGTTTAAAACAAAGGAAGTCCTTTGAAAACAAGCTGTAATTGCAGTCTTTCAGCAAAACAGCATTTACTAGAACACACCGTTCAGAATGCCACAATGTATCCCCCCCACGGTGCATGGCACACAAATACATCCATCACTGCTCTAACAGGATGTTCCATGTCAGCAAAGGCTGGCTCATCAGCCCCCCAAGTTATGAAACGTGAATGTCTCACTACCAGACTTTAGAACATGCTCCCAAAATAAAAGTAAAGATTAGCTTATTCTTTGCTCAGAACTGGAGCTGCACTGGGAGAAACACTAATACTTGTTTTAGAAAAAAAATAATGATACATTCTATTTATTGACAGCAAGATGATTGCCTGAAATGTTTCTCGTTACTCTGGGATCTCAGATGAGCAAATCACTGCCAGGTAAACCAAGGTTAAAACTATACTTACGTGTGTATATTTTAACAACGTGTTGGGTGTGGTAGGGGTGGTGATAATAATAATAAATAAAACAAACAATGCCCATCACTAGCAGAGAATTGTTAATTTGGAGAATTTTGTGGAATATTTGATCTGATAAGGGACTTGGTCATCACTGAATTAAATTAGGTTTCAGAAAATGAATATTTCATTTTTAAGATTCTGTTGCTTGGAGACCCAGAAAGAGAAGGCTGGCAGAGCCTGAGATGGGAGAGGTGGTGTGTGTGTGCCGGGGTGGGGTGGGGTGGGGAAAGACAATATTCCCTGCTCCTGGAAACTGTGATGAATGCATAGGAACCATTACAGGAGGGATGTAACAGTGACCATGGTCCAAACCGGTACATTAGAGAGGCCAGGATGTGTACCATGGCTTCCAAAACCAGGAAGCCTCTCCCCACCATTCACCATTATTACTCCTATTTAAACCAGGCAGACATGATGCCATACATCCAACCAATGCTTTGTTTAAGAAATGTGGGGCAAACAACAAAGGAAAAACTGCATCCATGGCAAAGCAAAGTGTGTGCCTCAAAGAGGGATGGCCAACAACAGCGTCGTAGAAGCTCGCATCGGAACATCACAGAATCCTCACCTCCCTGCCCATGTGTGTTTTTAATCAGAGCACCCTTTCCTTTCACCAACATGGAAGGTAGAATAGCTCTGATGTCTTTTACCTTTTGGGAATGCTGGGTGTTTAATGAGTTCCAGAACCTGAAACAAAGGGCTCTCAGGACTTTGCCTGTGCTCGAGAAAGGGAAAGTTCACTTTGACCAGACTTCCTTGTGAATCAGAGAAGCCATCTGACTATGTGTGGAAGAGGAGATGAAGCCAGAAGCTGCATGTGTGACATAAAGTTCACCTCCCCTTCTTCCCTTCTTTTAGGTTGAGGTGTAAATGTGATGGTGAGGCCCAGCTTCAACTCTGGGAAGCTACACCCGGGACAGGGTAACACCATAGAATTACATAACCCTGGTTCTTAATTGAACACCCAGAACAAAGAACTCAGCAACTTTACCTCTGCCAGACTATACTAACAGAGAGAACCAAGTGTATACAGTTGGTGTGCTTCTCCTTTCTCTTTTATATAGAAGTACAGCTTTCATCTCAACTGACACTTTAGATCTGAGTCAACACTGCCTCAAGTACATTTTTTTTTTTTCTCTACCGTTTGTCCACGTCACCAGCATTTCTAGCTTACTTTGATGTCTCCTCGTCTTCCTTCATTGGCACTCAGAGGAAGGATAGCAGGTTACCAAGAAGAGACCTAATACCCTATGAGCATATACAGGGGGAGGAAATCCCCCTCAGGAACAGTCATAGGGGAGGGGAATAAGGGAAAAATGGGAGGGAGGGAAGAATAGGAGGATACAAGGGATAGGATAACCATTGAGATGTAACAAGAATAAATTAATAAAAAAATTTTTTTTTAAAAAGATGCATACACATGGAAATCACAGCCAAAATTTAGATAGCCTTATTTGAATGTCTCCTTAGTTTATGTTTTCATTTGTTTCTTTTGTTGTTGTTGTTGCTTTCTTGCTTGCTCCTTCTCACACGCAAATACATATACCCCACTCCAAATTCTAGGTTCAAAGCCGAGCTTTGTGGGTCATGACTATGATCTCAGCACTGCAGAGACTGAGGAAGTGAGAGGCCAGCCTGAGCTACAATGTGAGGCTCTATTGAAAGAAAGGGAGGGGGAGAAAATAATAATAATAATAATAATAATAATAATAATAATAATAATAATAATGATGATGATGATGAAGATAGATAGATAGATAGATAGATAGTAGATATAAAAAGGGAGGAAGGAGGGGATGACAGAAGGAGGGAAGATGCTGCTCTGGTTTTGTTCCCTCCAGGTATCAGCACAGTGTTCAGAGCAAAGCAGCAAGCAAGATCACCAGGGAGAACGACCTTTCTGTTATCTGTCTCTGCACATCACACGGGGGTTACGTCTTCCTTTAAAGGGGAGTGGAGTGTATTGCTGAACCTAAAGAGTATGCTACACTATCAGAATGGCTCCTGGGCTGGGCAGCCTAGGGACAGATGAGCAAGATCCTGGCTTAGGCGCCTACTACTAGAAAGACAAAGAGCAAAAAACACATCAAGTGCTAGAAAAGGAAGAGACGGGCTGGCCGCTGTGTGTATGCTAAACAAACATTTTGGAAGCTGACTTGATGGAAATGCCGATCTCGGTGGCCTTTTTTTTTTTTTTTTTAATTAAACATTTTTTATTTTTTACATATATATTTATATTATTACATGATGAGTGGCCTCTTAAAGGCATCTTTTAAAAAGAAACTGGAGGAAGAGGAAGCAGCCATTTGTGATGTTGAAACAGAGTTCTAGAAAGGCTACCTTAAGGAAAGTGGTGGTTCCCACACTGCCAGTGCAGTATGACCAGATGACATAAAGAACCCGAGCAACTCCCACAAGGTAAGCCTCCTACCAGATGCACACTTAATTTTCACCTAAATAAAAGTCTTTCCTGGAAAGGGTGTGGGAGCTCTTGCTGAGTATAAGAGTGGGTGCCCTTATATATTTAGCAAAGGATTTCCCGCATGATCTTTGGCACCATTCAATAACTAAAGCTCTACCCTTAAAAATCATGTGATGAACAAGGAACTGATGAGTGCCACCAACCACAACGCTCTTCCCTCCAACTGCCATTCATGCCTGAGTGACAAGGTAGGAGGTCCCTGTTGGTAGAATCACAAAGGCAAGCTGGCTTTCAGTCTAATATCCAATCAGAACGCACCCCAGCCTTTCTCATCATTTTTAAGCTCACAGTCATCATCTGTATTCAGCAATCAGCAAGAGATGCTAACAAGAAAGAAAAGTAGGCATGGGTGAGGAACACGTCTTGTTTGTATTATGGTATCTAATTGTTCACACCATAAGTGTTTTCCTTTGGGCTATGCTACTGTGAATAAAACCAATGTGCAGAGGACTATCAAAACAGCACCTTGGTGATGGTAATGGTAGATTTTGTGCAGACAGATGATAGAACTCCTAGGGTAGGGAGTAGAAAGACAGATTATTTCCTAAGAAATGTGTGCTTAACTGACCACTTTAGGAGCAAACAGAACCCAGAGTCAGAGGAGCAGACAGCAGCCCCTTCGAGTGCACCCCAAGTGAAACAGACCAGAGTTCTTCACGTCACCCACGTGCTAGATAATTTAATAAGTTTCCCTGTTGCTGCTATCCTATGCCATCCTTACTAGTCAATCACCTTTACTCAGCAGTGTCATGTGGATAAAATCACCCATCTTTTCTAAAATAACCCACGAGTCATTGAACACTAGAACACCACCCAAAATGGAAGCTCTCCATCACCCGCCACAGTTTAGAAACAATGAAGACTGAGACAATGACGAAACATCAGCTACGTTTTGTCCACAGAAGGCTGAGAATTTGGACCTTTATAATCCTAAATCATTTTTATTTCACCCTAAACAATCTTGACATCACCAGGAATATGTGTCCTCAACCCACAGACACGCTGTTTGGGATCGGGAAGAAGAAACCATCTGTGGTCTGGGGACCTGCTGAGGACCGAGGGAGTGTTTGGAATTTGAGAGCATCTTGACTACATAGTCGAGCTGTTTAGCTGCCGGACCCAGGAGCAGAACTAATTAGGTTGTTTTTAGAGAAGAGTTCAGACATGGGAATGGGGTGGGTGTGCTAAGCTTTCATGCTGACTCACTGTTTATCAGCCTAGGATAGACAAGTTAGTATCTACTTATCACGTCCAACACTAGCTAGGCATTTCAACATTTCCTTTTGTGTTGCTATGGTTCCCCATTTTACAGACGAGAGAACCAAGAAATGGTAGAATGGTGGTCTCCCTCCAGAGTCCTTTGTCTCCATAGCCCCTGCTTTTCCACACTATTTCCAGCAAAACTGGGATGGCAAGTCTCATTTTAAAAGGTCCGTGGTTCGTCCCCTGGATGGGGAGGCCTGGTGGCACTCAGAGGAAGGATAGTAGGCTACCAAGAAGAGACTTGATACCCTATGAGCATATACAGGGGGAAGAGGTCCCCCTCGGTCACAGTCATAGGGGAAGGGAGTAAGGGGAAAATGGGAGGGAGGGAGGAATGGGAGGATATAAGGGATGGGATAAGAATTTAGATGTAATATGAATAAATTAATAAGATATATTTAAAAAATAAAAAGTAAAAGGTCTGTGGTTGATGCTAAGCATGAAGAGAGTACCTGGG
Organism: Acomys russatus; assembly: GCF_903995435.1. Classification (NCBI taxonomy): domain Eukaryota; kingdom Metazoa; phylum Chordata; class Mammalia; order Rodentia; family Muridae; genus Acomys; species Acomys russatus. Next base: position 16,147,888 of record NC_067162.1, read on the forward strand.
TGTGGAGACATCCTTGTGTAATTGTGACGCTTGGGAGGCTGAGGCAGGAGGATCTCCAGTTCCTTATCAGCCTCAGTTATAGCAAACCCTGTCCTCCTTTACTAATGACAGAGGAAGGAAAGAAAAAGAAAAAGGGAAAGGGGGTCTTCGGGTTTGCTGAACCCCTCAAAAATGGAAGCATGCCATTGCTTCCTTCTCCTCTGTAATTGTAATTTGTCTGTCAACAATGAAAACCAGAGCTTCGAGGTAGACCTCCCCACTCTGAATCTAGAAAATATCAGCTGTGCCTACCATCAGCCATCAGTGACCAAAGGCTGACCTTGCTGAGTTAATCAGTAGAGAAACTAATCAGTTGGAAAAAATGCAAATTTGTTTTCTGCACCGAGTTGGAAACTCATTATACTGAACCACTTCTTAAATTAAGTTCAGAGCAGCACTGAAAATCTGGGTCAGATAAGAAACAATGGAAGGCTGTAATAAGCAGGCCTGGGCTGTGAGCACTGAATCCTGTCAGCAACAGCCTTGGTGTTAATTTCTTCTTAGCCCCTTGACTGCAGTTGCAGAGCAGAAAATGGCTTGCTCCACTTGGATTGGATTGCCTTTTCTAGTCAGCGAGTTATGTAAAGTGGATGAACAGTTCCTTGTGAAGGGGATGCAGTGCAGGTTTAAACAATGCACCTGCTCTTTACCCCAACAGTCCAACTCTAAGCTGTTTCATCTTTCCCAATCAGCAGTTGGTTGCTGTGCTGTGCTGTGTAGCAAGGGTCCCAAGAGTTTGTAGCTGAAAATCCCAAGGACTGTCTTTGCTACCAAGAACCACGGGGTTACTCAGTCTGACAAATCAGAACTATGTCTGTTTGTGTTTGGTATTTGTTGTTGTTGTTTTGTTTTGTTTTGCAAATGTCAGATGTTTCAGCATCTGAGAAGGCCAAGTAAAAAAATGAGCCCCATTTCCTCCCCCTCACTCTCCCTAAGTGACTAAATGACCTGAAGACAGTTGGCTCTGTGCCTGTGGACTGTGGCTCACTTCCCTGTGCCATGGAAAATCTACTCATAGAGAAGGAGTTTGCCTGGAAGTGGCATTAAAGTACTTACCCCCCCCCCCCAAAAAAAGTACAGGGCATACAATATAAGGCTCTATCTATAAGTTAGTTCACCTATCTCATGATAAAATGATCAACCAAGAGTCATAAAATAAAATACCCAATTTAAAGTTTAAAAAAAAAAAGTGGTTTTGATGAGCATAGCCAGTCTTCTGTGTGTCCAATACGTTCATGGCATTGAGCCAAATGCGAGAGCTTCATTGGGTGATATCTCCAAACACCTGAGGAAGCGAGGCAGGTGTCTTAATCGGTGTTCTCTTGCTGTGAAGAGACACCACGACCACAGCAACTCTTATGAAGGGAAACATTTCACTGGGGCTGGCCTACAGGTTCAGAACTTTAGTCCATTATCGTCATGGCCAGAAGCATGGCAACACACAGGCAGACTCTGGGCCTGGCTTCAACCTTTAAAAATCTCAAAACCTGCCAGCCTCCCCCATGACACACTTCCTCCAACAGGGCCTCACCTCCTAATAGTGTTACTCTCTGGTGACCAAACATTCAAGTGCATGAGTCTATAAGGGCCATTCCCATCCAAACCACCACAACAGGTAAATCATGTTTCAACAGTGAGAAAAAATAGAATTTATTACAGGGGTGTCCATGAGACCAAAGGTAGTGCCAATCTTCCCCCCCCCCCCCCCCCCCGTCTCTCTAAAACAAAACAAAACAACCTTTAAAGGTTCTAATACCATAGTCAAGACTCTATAACAGGAAGAATAAATGATAGCGGAGGCTGTTGCTATGCACCACTCTCTGTGGATAGTTGAGGAACTTCCACAGAAAAGATAGAACAGTATTCCTCTGGAAATTGTAATCCTAATCCTCAGGAAAGATTACCTGGTTAAATATGGAAAAGACACATATTGTCATCAAAAAGAACTCTCCTAAGTAGGGGATTTCTATAGGAGCTACATCTTTGGGAATTAGCCAGTTATTCTATTTTTACGCTACAAGTGGCTGTTCCTACTGCCCTTCACCTGCCATGCATGCCTCTTCATTTTATCACTACCCGCTCCTTTGGGAATGGCTCTTTCCACTATGCCCTGAGCCAAGAAAGGCCCACTGGGCCACGTGATATGCTGCCATTACACCCAGTCTGGCTAACTAGTTGGCTCTTGAAGCCAACAAGTTGAGCCCTTGTCCATGGGACTTTGAAAGAAGAATCACAGAAATGTAGTTGCTCTGTCACCAGTCCCGGCTGTGTGTAGACTTATGATATGTGGCATCACTGAGCCACAAATTGACTAACTCAAAGAGAAGTCACCAAGAAAAATAAAGCTATGACAAACCGTGTGGTTCCTTAAAGGGGAGGAAAAAGAGCAAGTAGCCCCCGAAACTGAGAGTGGGCTTTTGGTTTTCACTGGGTTCTAACTTCTAATTCCTATGTGGCTAGCTATGTCTGAGTTCAGCCGTCTAGTCCTTAAAATAAGCTCCCTCTGCTCAACTAGCTCCAGTATGCTTCTCCCTACATATCTACACTCTCCTTTCAAACACTGGTGAATGAAAGCAAATCTATATGTCTCTGTTAAGACGTAAACAGCATATGTACACACCCTGCCTGAAATGTTAGGCAAAATCATGTTTCGATGAAACAGTTTATTTGACTTTGTTGTTCTAGTCACTTTTATATGATCTTCCATTCCTGTCTTCTTACACAGGAGTGAAATTCCAAGAGGACAAAGAGTGCTGAGCCTCGGATGTCTGAGATTTGGGCACTGCGATCACAGCTCAAACCCCATGCTGTACATGTACCATCCATTGCTAGATGAATGTCTTTCCTTAGTGCAGGCCATGTACTTTCTTCATTCTGAGACTGTATAGGTTATTTCCTATATATTTCTATAATCCAAAGCACAACATTAGTGTGTGCACACTGTATCTTTTTTTTCCCCAAGCTTCCACCAGGTATCTAGTGTGCTAAATTTTGTGACTTAAAAGTCCCACTTGTTTTATTGTTGCTTTTTCCTCAATGCATTTTTCTCTTTCTATAATGTCCATTTGAAATATCCCATCTTGGAGCTGGATGGTGGTGGAGCACACTTTTAATCCCAGCACTCATCAGGCAGAGGCAGGTGGGCCTCTGAGTTCGCGACCAGTCTGGTCTACAAAGCAAGTTCCAGGACAGCCACAGCTACACAGAGAAACCCTGTCCCGAAAAGAAAGAAAAAAATTAAAAAAGGGGAGAAAATAAAAGAAAGAAAGAAAGAAAGATCCCATATTGGAGGCTGAGAAGATGGCTCACTTTCCCTGCTGGAATGAGGACTAGAATTGGAATCCCACCCCCAGGTAAAAGCCGGGCTGGTGTAGGGAACACCTGTTAGCCATGACACTTGGGAAGCAGAGACAGAGATCCCCTCAACAAAGTGGCTTGATTGAGTAGCTGGAATTGGCAAGTTCTAGTTTTAGGGAAAGATTTTGCCTTGATAAATGAAGTAGATAGCCACCGAAGAAGACACCCGATGTTCACTTCGGGCCTCCACGCTCACTCTCACACATATGCCCACCAGCCCCCATCCCACCAGGCGTACATGTACACAAAGGGGGAAGAGGAACATCCCTTCTCTTAGGTGTATTAGATGTATATTGTATATCTGCTGTCTTAGCGTAATTTTAGTTTACTTTTTGTGATTTTTGTGCTGTTTTGAAAGGGTTCTCTGTCACTTCACTAGCTCATCATTTCACTATTCTGCTGTTTTGTGTCTCTTATTTTTAATTTGTGTGACATGCATTTCCTATGAACTCTTCTCGTCCTCAATTACCCCACATCTTCTGAAGCATGGGCGAGCTGCTCTTACTTTTAAAAACCATTACTTGATCATAGCGACGAGTCACAGCTTGAAGTTTTATCTTGTGTTCTTTTTTCCCTACTAGATCAGTTTCAACCAGCAGTGGAGCATGAAAAGAAAGTGTGGGGGAATGGACCAGACAAAGTCAGAGACCAAAAGATTCATATCGCCTCGGCGGAAAGGAGAAACAAATTTACAGCAGCCGGTAAGATGAACCTTGGAGCCACAGCAGGAAATACTCTCCCTCCTACTGAGCATCCCAGGCAGGCAAGAGTCAGAGTCAGGGAGAAGGGACCCTCACAGAGACCACGAATAACCTCATATGGAAGAGAGGCAAACTAGCAGGTAGCAGGTAGGCAAGTCCTAGCAACCTACTCTCTCTCTCTCTCTCTCTCTCTCTCTCTCTCTCTCTCTCTCTCTCTCTCTCTCTCTCTCTCTCTCTCTCTCCCTGTCTCTCCCTGTCTCTCTCTCTCTCTCTCTCTCTCTCTCTCTGTCTCTCTGTCTCTCTCTCTCTCTCTCTCTCTCTCTCCCTCTCTCCCTGTCTCTCTCTTTCTATCCCCAGTTGGCTTTGAACTTGTTATGGCCTTGATTCCACCTCCTCATGGCTAGGATGCAGCTGTGTGCTGCCACTCTCTGCTGAGGTGGTTCTTTATTTCCTTAGAGGAATGCTTTGCAAGCATACTGTGGTATGAATGCCAGCCTTCAAATGCATGCAGGGAACCTCACATTTCCAATATTAGATGTTAGCTAATATTGTTTTCAGTGTGTATGACCTCTAGCTAGTGACATGTGAAAATATGTTAGACAAATGTATGTATGCATTTTATGTAAGCCTATTTGCATAAATAGGTACAAAATATGTGCGCCTCTGTATATGTTCACTTGTATATATAAAAATGTGTTGTTCAGTTGTTCACATAAAAAAATGGGAGGTACTGGGCCTGGAGAGATGGGTGACTCATTAAGGGTACTGGCTGCTCTTGCTGAGGGCCCAGAGTTCAATTCCTAGCAACCACATGGCAGCTCACAATTGACTTTAAGTCCAGCTCCAGGGGATCCAGTGACTTTTTTTTTGGCTTCTTAGGGCACTGCATGCACATGGTGAACAAGCAGGTAAGACACTCATATGCATAATATAAAAATAAAGTCATATTTTAAAAAGAAAGAGAGGGAGGGAGAGAGAGAGAGAGAGAGAGAGAGAGAGAGAGAGAGAGAGAGAGAGAGAGAGAGAGAGAAAGGAGAGGAGATCTTTGAAAGAATGATGCAGTGGAGGAGCACACCTTTAATTCCAGGGCTCGGTAGGCAGAGGTAAGTGGATCTCTGTGAGTTTCAGGAAAGCCTGATCTACAGAGTGAGTTCCAGGGCAGCCAAGGCTACACAGAGAAACCCTGTCTCAACAGAAGAAACAAAAAAAAAAAAAAAGTGCCAAATGTTCACACTTATCTGCGCCATGCTTCCAGATACAGCCGTCTTTGTCCGCGCATCTGAAATGGTCCATGTTAACTATGTTTTAAGATTTCGAAGCAGAACGCCAACAGACATGTCCTTACAGACGCACAGACTCTGGACAGCCAGGATTATCCAGTGGGTGCTCTCACCCAGCTCACCAGCTCATTGGAGACTGGAGCTGAGATCATTTTATTTTTTTAAGTTTATCACAGTCATGTTACCTCCTGCAATTAAAAAAAAAATAAACATTAACTTCAAGATCAGCCATACATCTTTGAAAACTATTTTCCCTGTGCTTAAATTTAGCTCTCCTTGAGTTCTCAGTCTTTTGATGGGGGAAGGGGGTACAAAGGGGTGGAGGCAGGGGCTGAGTTTGCCAGGAGGATTGTCACAAGAGAATGGTGAACGAAAGCGAGGTCTGTCTCCCCTGGTGAAGAGGACCATCTTTAACAGTCTTTTTCCTTGGATTCATAAATGGATTTCTGCCTCATCTTGCAGTAAATCTGAGAGTAAAAGAATTCATAGGGCCTCCTAATGCACTTAATACACCATGACTGATGAAATGTGGCAGGCACAACACAATATCTAGTTTTCTGAAAACCACACTGAAATGAACCATCCTGGCCAGAAAGTTAAAACAATACACAGACTGGAACAACCAGCAAAGTTATTTTCCTTGATTCTTTCGTCTGCTCAGGCCCTTTGTGATTTGGATTACAAAGCGCTATCTGTGTATTTTCTGATGGCGGGTGACAGCTACTGTTTATTCCCAGAAACTCAAATTAATGGTTTTGTTAAATCGACTTTCAGCACTGCACACATAAGTCATCCCCTGGGGATCTGTCTAAAGGTTCAAGCCAGACTCGTGTGCTTCAAAAGGAGTGTTCTTAAGCAAACAGCCAGAAAATTGGTTACCTGAATCCTGAAAGTCAATTGAGGTGCCGCCTGCAAGGACATGGGAGGGTCAGAAGAAATAAGTATAAAGTACAGTGTGACTTCATTGGCCCTTCCCTGCTATAACGATCATGTCAGTAAAATGGATGGCAACTAACACCGTGGGGGAGGCTGGGACTCAGGAGACCTCGATTTCCTGCTTGGTTCTTCAGTCTCACTCAGCCAAACTTGTCCCATCTCCACCACAGGATTCCACAGGGGACCATAAAATTCAGTGATAAAGGCTGGAGTGTAGCTCAATGGTGGGGCACTGACCTTGAATGTATGAAGTCAAAAGTCTGAGTCTTGGCAGCACATGCAAAATTACAAATTTGAAAATACTTTGTAGAAGTGAAACATCATAAATGTGGGAGGTTGCAATACCTTTTAGATACTTAGCTGACTTTTCAAAGTTTGAAATTCATAAAGACAAGAGAGGGAGCCACCTCTGATTTCTTACGCTGTGGCAGCATCCTGTGACGTGAGTGTTGGTGATGAGTCAAGTGAGAAACAAGAGAAAAAACCATGTATATGGCCATGTGAAATGGAGGGGCTAGGTATCCAACATGACTAGCACTCTGTCTCCCATCTTAAGCCCAAGGGACAGCCAAGGAGGGAGCAGCCATGTCTCACCATTTGGGTCACATTTTTCTCAAATTTTGCAGACATCGAGTAGAATTTGTGAGGTGTTTTTTTTTTTTTTTTTAATGTTTTCTTTTCTTCTTTCCTTCTCTCTTTCCTTTTCTTCTTTCTTTCCTTCTTCTCTTTTTCCTTTCATTTTCATGAGTCAGCTGGAAGAGCGCTGCCGTTTTCTTCATTTCCTTGATACCGACAGAAATGAAATGATTAACCAACTGCGGGAGCAGTCTGCTCATTTTAGAAAGATTCTGAAGATAACATCATAATGGATGTTATAGGAATTAGCTAATGGCACATGTCTTCTCTAAGTTGAAAAGATGTGGGTATTTGTGGGGGACAGGTAGGGTGCTACAAATTACCCAACTCGTGGCCTCTCTAAAATACCTTCAATCAAGAAAAGGAAGACATGTGGTTTATATTAAATCCATAGCCTACTATAAGAAAAGCTAAGGTTGACAGGAATTTGATCTCAACTCAAAACAACAACAACAACAACAACAAGCCCATCTGACAGTGAAGGGGCAACAAGAGAGTCAGGTTAGCAGTCACTTGGTGGACAGACACAGACATTTAACTCCCAATTTGCTTATTCTCTGAAAAGTGTGCATGACACCACCGAACCTGCTTTCTGGGAACAAGGCTGTAGATAGGCATGAGCTCTCAAATGTGTAAAGCTCCGTGGAAGCACACATGCTCTTGGTTGCATTACCATACAGGTCAAGGGGTTGGTGGTTGGTTGGTTCCCAGCCTGGGCTGCTCATCAGATTAAAGATGGCTTCAGATGTTTGTTATGATTAAAAACAAGATGTCATGCAACTGATATGAATATGGAGAGATTTATTTAAGGGATGGGAAATAGAAGAGAGACAGAGACAGACAAAGACAGACAGAGACAGAGAGAGAGAGTTCTTAGAGAAAGTGCAAAAGAGAAATGAAGGAGAGAGAGAGAGAGAGAGAGAGAGAAGGTGGCAAGTTGGCCCTTTTAGAGTCTGGCACATACCTGGCAGCAGGTGATGATGTCAGAGGTTGCTAGGCAGCCTAGAGGCAGGCCATTTATATGCCAACAATGTTTAGCAGTTCCCACATAGGACATGAACTGTGAGTTTGGATTGAGACTACTCCAGGACACTCATGAAGCACACCAATGGACACATTCCAAGGTCATTTCTAGAGATGGTTAGATCACATTAGATCATGAGGGATCTGTCCTGATCAATAACTTGCTTCCTTGTTACATTTATAATACAGTGCATTAATGGGAAATGGTGAAAAATAGGAAAAAGAACCTAGTTGGCGGACATAGGTTGTGGCCTTGGGTCTCTTCCTGTACCCTTGGCTCTTCCTGAATACCAATTTATTTCTGTTTCCAGGGTATCATGAAAGGTCTCTCTCTTACCTCCTGTCCCCACTGCTATCATGTTCTGCTCAAGCTCAGGAGGTCAAGTGACCATGAGCTAGACCCAGTTGGAGTTTGGTCTGGTTGCTGCCCAAATGAGTAGACTCATATACCCCAAAATGTTTGTAACCTTGCCTAAAAATGTATTCCTATTTGACCAATAAAAAGCCAGCACACCCAGGCAGGGCAAAAGGGATAGGCGTGGCTAAGGTTCCTAGGCTTGTGGGACAGAGAGGTTCTTGGGAAAGGAAGCAGTCAGAGACCGGAAGAGGATCCTGGGAAGGAGACGAGAGAGGAAGAAGGAAGGAAGGAGGCTGCCATGGGTTAGGTGGAGTAAGAAGCACGTGGCCAGCATGGATGGAGGATTGGCCTATATGAAGAATATTAGCAGGTGTTTGGGGTTATGGATAAGAGGTAACTCAATAGAAATTATTAGGAGCAGATGGCATGGGATTTTGGCAGGGAGATATGAGAGGTAGTTTAGGAGCTTAATATCTTCCCTGCCCCAGGTGAGCCAAGGCTATTTAAAAATATAACAGGTACCTGTGTTTTTATTGATTGATAGCAGGTTGGAAAATACCTCTGTAATAATTATAGGGATAATAATAAACATTTATTATGCCATGCTTCTAAATTAACCACAACAAAACCCTCTGAAAACACGATAAATCCTTCTTCACTTAAGGTATTCTGTCAGCCGTGTGCTCGCAACAGAGGGAATTCTCACACGTATGTGATGGCAACACTCTGTGTGCGGTTCCCTAGAACCCCCTACTTCATGACCACAGTCCTTGGAAAGGCCCATGGATTATCTTTAGGGAGTCTCTATTTCCTCTGAGGTTACATCATTCATGTGTGTTTATGTAATATGAATGTATATAGTCATATACAGTCAAACATATATATATACATACATATATACATACATACATAGACACAGACACACACACACACACACACACACACACACACACACACAGAGTCGCTATGTATATCTGGGTACTTTCATCTAAAGAGTGGCATGCATTTTTACCATCACCACAGGTCCATGGCCCAGTCTTTTCCTATTAGCTAGAGGCATCGTCACTTCCATTCAGTAGTTATCTATCACCTATCATCTGCATTTCATTGTAGTTCTTCCCATTTCAAAAAGAATATTTAAAAAAAAATAAAACTTAGATGGTGTATGTTAGGATTCTGCCCCAGTCTGCCTACCTGTGACATCAATCCCTACTTGCCACAGGGCATGGCCCTGCCCAGTATGTAAAAGGAGAGACCCACCTGTGCCTCCCTCTTACCTCCTTTCTCTCTCCTATCTCTCTCATCTCTCTCACCTCTCTCCCTCCTCCTCTCTCTTCCTCTCTTCCTCTGTCTCTGCTCTGTCTCTCTGTCTCTTTGTCTCTGTCTCTTTGTCTCTGTCTCTCTCTGTCTCTCTCTGTCTCTCTCTCTCTCTCTCTCTCTCTCTCTCTCTCTCTCTCTCATACCCCTCTCCCCTTTTCTTCTCTCCCCCTGCTCATACAATAAAACTTCTCCATCTAATATCTGTTGCCTGGCATCTTATTTTCTTATTTTTAATCATTAAAGTGTATTGCCTTAATGCATCTATTTTTGTAAAAAGCTCTCATTTTCATGTACTTTCATCTTGTTTAACTTTCATTCTCTGGCAGGCGGTAAAACATCAAAATTTCCATGAATGTTGGAGACGGTCTTTGCCAACCAAACCCAAAGATGAGTTAACGTGTTTTATTGTTATTGTTTTTTTAATATCCCAAGCCCTTTTTTTTTTTAATGGATAAGTTGTCATTACCGTGCTCAGCATAAAAAAAAGGATGCTAGATATTAGAAAGCCAACATTTAACATTATGGTTTTGATTCAAGATGGCCAACAGGCAGTCTTTGCTTGTTACATGCCTGCATTGATGGCTTCTTAATGCAACACTGACCAGAGCACATCTCTGAGTGATGGCAACAGGCCCTTTGCCGCAGCTAGTACCGCTTTGCTGGCTTTTAGCAGAGGATTCTAGCCCTTCCTCAAATTCCTGTCTAATAAACAGGCACCACATTTGCTTCATGGATTCTCAGTTCAACTTTATTGAAGCCCATAGTCTCAAAATGTCCCCAAAATATCTAGGTTTCATTGCAATGTTGGGTTCTAACTGCTGTGATTACTGTGAGGACACAGTTTCCTTCTATCTCTTCACCACTTGAGAAACACTATATTTTTGTTAACCAAGGCTGACCACCTTGGAAACAGCTGGACCCATGCAGCAAAGATGTAACAAGAGTGCCGTGGTCCACCGCTTCCTGCTCTTGATCACAGAAGTCAAAACAGACTTTTCCATGGCTTCCTAAGGAAAGGGGGCTAGGGAAAATGCTACTACCAGCTGGCTTTTGTTTCACTTTAAAAGATCTCCTGTAAAGCCTTTAGCTTTCCCTGAGCACTATGTAAATCCCCAAATTCTCCAAGCCAGTGCAGTGGACTTTCACTAACTTTCAACGCTTTTGTGCATTCTGGATTGTTCATAACATCTATGCTTCACTTTCTAAAAGTAAAGTTTTTAAAAAGAAATCTTTCACAAAACACTACTTATCACCAGTTTCTGACCAATTAATTACTCTTAAAAAGCAGATGGAGGGTGTCCATTAACGGTGGGCCACATTGAAACTTCCTTCAGTCGCCTTTCCTTAGAGCCTCGAAGCCATTTTTTTACACATGTGGCAATCAATGAAAGGGAGTGAATATAAAATGTGTTTAATCATTTATTTCTTAAATTCCACTGTGTGTGTCAGTGTTTGGCATGCTAATACCTTGGTTTGTTGTGAAAACAGACATACCTGGCTTGAATTCAGAGCCTGGATAGCAAATGGATGGATGGTTATTTCCCTCTGTTTTGATGTATTTATTTTCTTTACATGCAAATATATTTCTATGCATGTATGAATATGTGTAAACACACACACACACAAATAGTCAATCGTGAGGCATTTCCATCTTGAGCCCCCTTTTCTTTCCACTTTAAACGAGATTTGCTTCACATCTTCAGTTTAAATATTAGAGCTTTACCATGAGAACAAGAGAGTTTAAAAAAAAAAAAAAAAAAAAAAAAAAACAGTTGCTTCCTTCACACATTCGCCTCCAAAGCTCTTATCTAGAGCTGACCCCATTGGCTGAAACCAGCTTCTCTCCAGCATTGTTACTTGATTCGGTGTGTCACCTGCCTCTTGTTTGTCTGTAGATTAGCACAGAAATGTCATTGCAAACTGCGTGAATAGGGCAGCGCCTCAGCACCTGCCACTTTTAAAACTCTTTAGACGACCCCCTTGTTTATTTTGTAGGCACCCCGGTGGTGGTGGTGGGGGGGGGGTACCGCAATAGCTGCATTGAGATAAACAATACTGGCGATGATTAAGGAGAGCTTTTCACATGAAAATTCACTTCAGAAAAATGTTTTGCAGATGTACGGAAGAACACTGTATCACCAAGAACCACTCAAAATACTTTGGTGGACCAAAACACCTTTATATTTCTTCTGGCAAGCCGCCAAGTTCACTGCCAGCTTGAAAAGAATTCTATAGCCGGAGGCTAGAGCCGAAACTGCAATGATTTAAAAGAGAATTGGCTACAGCGGGGACGATAATGCCCTCTATCGTTAAAATGCAACTGGCATCTTAGCCTCCCTGCAGCTCTTTGAAAATGTGCTTACTCGTCAACTATTTACAAGGAAAAATGCGGAGACAATTGAAATCACAGGAAATAAAAATTATTGTAAAGGGCTGAGAAGTATTTGTCAAATGATTTATCGGGAGTGCTTATAAAATAATAGCATGTTCTCAACTGCTAAACGATTAAGAAATCCTTGCAGAAATTCTGCTCGTTATGAAACTCACCCAGAACACACAAAAAAACGTTTTCACGGTGCCCTATACTAATTAATGCAGACTGTAAACAGGAAAAAAAAAACGTTCACTTAACATTAAGGCGTGGATGTGAATGGGTAAGGCCCCCGTATGACTGGTTTCTCTTAGCATTTGACAGAAACAAAAACCGGGAATTACTTATGTTTTCTGGGTGGTTTGGGCAGAATGATGCTTTGGTCTGGCAAGCTAAGGGGGAAAAAAATCAAACAGTCCAAGGGTCCACACAAAAGAGAATCTCCCGAATGTTTGCACAAAAACCAAGGGAACATCTGTCCAGTGGTTTCGGTTTATAGCCAACAGAGGCATACCCACAGACTGAGCCTCTCGGCTCATACACAGCAGCCTTCCATTCCTTTCTTATATGGAAGTGACTAAGATTCTACTTTCAGTGTGGACAAACTCCTCCCCCATTTAAATGTGCTCTCACGAAATGTCAGCAGGGACGCCAAGAACAATTTGCTACAAAGCTCAACGTGGGAACTGTGGAGAGGAAGCACTCAATTTTGCTCACCAACTCCTTATCACATGCCAAAATTTAAGTTAATCATGCTGGTACCTGGCCTTAAAGGTTCAATGGGTTCAATGCAAGGAGCAGAGAAAAATAGCTGACTAAATATGTAATATTGGCCTAAGTTAAAAAAAAAATAGCGGGTCATGGTGTGAGGATCGGACATTACCAGGGGGCCTGTCATAGAAGCCATGAAGTCACATAGGCCCAGGCCCATGGCTCCATGGTAGAAGTCACTTAGCTGCCCCTCTGCCAGCCAATCCCAGCTGGAATAGCACAACATCTCCCACAACCCCCACCAGCTCCATCCCCACCAGCCAATCCTGATTAAGAGTCACAGATAGAATTCCCCTAGAAGCCTTTAAAAGAGCCTGCAAGCTTCAACTCAAGCTGGTGGCCGCCATTTAGTATGGATAGTGTTGACCCCTGTATGCAGGCTGTTTGGCTCTTTGCTTTTACATACTATTTACGTCTGGGGTTTTCCTTCAGCGATTTCCGGACCCTTACAATGGATGGGATCTAGTACAGTAGGAGCAACATAGAAACACTTTCTTAAAACTGTACAAGCAGACAAGAGTTGTGGAGTTTGGGACTTTGACACTTAGAACGCAAACCCCACATTTCTATTCCCAGTAGTCACCCAACTTTATCTTTAAAAAAAAAAAAAAAAAGCCTCAGTCACAGCTGGCACTATTAGAGACTTCTTTCCACAATTGTGCTTTTCATTATGGCATTTTCCCCACGCGTAGATAATCCTATCATATTTACCGCCCTTGCCACTTCTTGTCTCCCTCCTACTCTTGGTAATCTCCCTTCATCCCAACTTGCTCTTCTATTTACATGACTTTTGGGGAGATGAGGGTTGAGCTAATGAGTTCCATTAGGGTTTATAGAAGTCTCAGTAAGAGTTTATTTACAAGAGTGTGGACACCTTGCCAGGGGCTACAACACTAAAGAAAATATCTGTGCCTCTCCCGTTAACTACGCGTCAACCCTCAAAGGAAGGGTGAGGCCCCTGCCAGCCCCTCCCCTTTCTGTCACAGGATGCACACCAGTCTGATCTTGTGCGTGTACTAACAGCAGCTGTGAGTTGAAAAGGGCAGCAGCCATGCCAGCATTCCACACCTCTCTCCTGCCACATCCTCTGGCTCTTACAGTCTTCTGCCCTTTCTTCCATCATATTTCCTAAGCCTTGGAGGGGCTGACATAGATTCCCTGTTTATGGATAGATGCTTGGAGTTACTTATTGTCTGTACCTTGGCATGGAGTTTCAACAGCCACTGCTGGCCACTGCAACAACAGCAACAACAACAAGCTTCTCTGGCCAAGGCTGACAGAGACACTATTCTTTGGTTATTTTGGAAGTTATTTAGGGCAGGCTCTTCAAGTTCATGTAGCAAAACGACAGGAGCTTCTCCATTAGGGCCTATGACTTCCCTAGCCATGAGCTTTTGACCAGGATTACAGTACCGGATGTGAGTTCCCTTTTGTGAAGTGGCTATCAAACAGAATCAGAAGGTATATTACCATCCCACTATTACTATACCACTATATAAAACACATATACTATACACTACAGCACTGTTTTACCAGTGGGTTCACCTGGCCTGGCTAATTGATTTTGTCAATTATTCCCCAATAGCGTGCATAGCACCTTCTGGCACTCTGAGCAGAGAGAAAACTTTTAACTAGTTTCAACTTGACTTCTCTGTGTCTTGCATTTAACATATATATAGTGTCGCCTGCAATGAGCTCTTACCATATAGTGCGACCACCAGCAACGGCAATTGCCTGTCTTGTTTGAAAGGGTCTCGGGGCTTCCCTGGCCAGTAACTCATAAGGAAGTTGCCTGTGGCTACGCTAGGATTTTCACTTATTGATAACAACATAGAGATTCTAAAAGGAGCTTTCTTCACCCACACTCTTTCATTAGGTATCAGATTTTTCTCGTGGCCTTCTTCACACATTGTTAGTTTAGGTCGACGTCCCCTTTCTGCCCTCTCTCTAGTTAAACTTTCCCTTCCTCAGCTGCCACCTTCCACTGTCATATCCCATGCACTGTCCTACCATCTCCAACTTAAAGGATCACAGATTTGCTGTCTCATGGTGTGTGACACAGTATACACTTTTGTCCAAACAGCTTTCCTTGCAAATGTTCATTGCAATTCGAGCCCCCTGGTTTCTTCTGCACCATATCAATACCGGACCCTCATGGGGACTTGTCTCAGTTCTCCTGTTGTTGCCCTGTGCTGTAGAGATCCTACAGCTCTAGTTCTGCTGGACCAGCCCCTTCACGTAGATGTACAGGAACAGGGAGATGAGTGGGATGGGATGAAGTGCATGATGGGAAATTCACAAAGAAGCAATAAAGAGTTTTTTAAAAGATGTGAAGAGAAAAAAAAAAGTCAATAAAATTATAAAAGTTGCGGGGGGAAGAATCACAGACCCTTTTCCTGTTTCCTGAGTGCTATGTGTACTCGCTTCCACATAAATGTACTTATGTAATCAGAGACTATCTGATGCTCGTCTTTTGGAGCCTCAGTTATCTCGTTTTCTTGCAAATTTCATAATTTTATTCTTCATGGCCAAATAAAATTTTATTGTGTAGCCTAGTGTGGTGGTACTCTAGAGACAGAGGCAGGCAGATCTATGTAATTTGAGGCCATCTTTGCTCCATATTGAGTTCCAGACCAGACGTGGCCACATGGTGAGAACCAATCTCAAAACGGAAAAACAAATTCCAATGTGTGTGTGGACCACATTGCCTCTATCCATTCACCAGCTAATGGTCAACTAGGCTGGTTCCATATTCTTGAAATTACGAACTAAAATAGCAATAAACACGAATGTGTAAGTCCATGCCTGGTAGAATATAGAATCGTTTAGATATATGACCAAGAATGGTGCAGCTGGGTCATATAGAAGTTCTGTCTTAGTTTTTTTGTTTGTTTTTTGTTGTTGTTGTTGTTGTTGTTGTTGTTGTTATTTATTTTATTTTTAGAAAACTCCACACTGACTTCCCAGGTGACTGCCCTAGTTTACACCCTGGCCATCAGTAAGTGAGGCTTCCTCTTTTTCTGCATTCATGGCAGTATTTGTGTTCTTGATGATAGCCATTCTTACCCCAGCGATGTGTATTATCAGTTCGGTTTCAACTTGCATTTCTCTGATGGCTAAGGATGCCGAACACTTAAAAACATTTGTTGGCCATTTGTATTTTTCTTTTGAGAATTTTCTGATCAGCTCCTTAGTACATTTTTGAGGATTCGTTTTGTTTTGTTTTGGCATGGGTTTTGTTTGTTTGTTTGTTTGTTTGTTTGTTGCTTTCTGGTTTTTTTGTTTTGTTTTTGTCTTCTTGATGTTTTGTCTCTTAAATTCTTTGTACATTATAGATGTTAATCATCTGCCAGACGCGTAGCTTTCAAAGATTCTTCACCCATTCTGTAGGCTTTCGATTCACACATTAGCAGGTCCCTTTAGAATACGTAAGCTTTCAATCTCATGGGGATTCTATAATTTTATTCTTCATTTTCACTTGTTGGCTTGCCTGAGCAGAGTCCTACTCAGAAAACTTATCTTCCAGCACTTTCAGATCGTACAGTGGGGTCTTCAGTGCATCTGGATTTGGTTTTGTGCAAGGCAAGTGATGGGGATGCGGCTGCACTGTTCAGTAGTTGATATCCAGTTTTCACAGTGCAATTTTTTGAAGAGGCTGTCTTTTTCCCGATGTGTACTTTTAATGTTCTTGTCAAGAATACAGTTGTCTATATCTGTGTGGGCTTTTATCTGAGTCCTCCACTCTGTTTCATTGCCCTATGTGTAATCCACATGTCTGATTTGGGACCAATACCATGACGTTTCTTATTACTGCGATTCTGTAGCATAGCTTTGGATCAAGTATGGTGACATTTCAAGCAGTGTATTTGCTCAGGACACTCTGCTTATTCTCGGTCTTCTGTCCTCCTATATGAATGTTCAGATTGGTTTTCTATTTCAATGGAGAATGGTGTTAGAATTTTGATGGGGATTGTCTTGAATCAGTAGAATACTTTTGATAAGATGAGGGTTTTGGAACAATTAATTCTTTCCATCTAGCAGCATGGGAGCCACCCAGATTTTTAATTCCAGGCACACTTACTGTTTCATTCTCTCCTGGTGGCTTCAGTTCCCATCAGTGTCGTAAACCCTCTATGCTAGACCTAGTCCCAGAGTTTTATACACATATGTCAGACATCTTTCTCAATTACTTAGTGAGTGCCTAGTACTGACAACATGTCTTAGACTGAACCTAATAGCTTACCCAGAAGTTTGCCAACCTTTGGACAGCGTTCCTGAATTGCCATTCATGTTTCCTCATGGGCAATCAGTTTCCTGTTGACTCTTATTCCTTAATGCATTTCATATATATCTTTTGCCTCTGTGATTTGGATAGGATGAGCTCCCATAAGCTCATACATTTGAATGCTTGGCCCATTGGGGGGGGGGGACAGTGCTATTAGGAGGTATGGCCTTGCTAGAGTAGGTGTGGCTTTGTCGGAGAAAGTAGGTCATTGTGAGGGGCAAACTTTGAGGTCTCCTATACCCAAGCTACATCCACTGTGACACACAGCCTCCTTCTGCTGCCTTTGGATTAAGATGTAGAACTCTCCGCTCCTTCTTCAGCACCATGTCTGCCTACACACTGCCATTCTTCCTGCCATAAAGATAATATACTAAACCTCTGAAACTATAAGCAAGCCCCTATTAAATGTTTTTTTTTTTAATATGAGTTGCCATGATCATAGTGTCTCTTTACAGCAACAGAAATCCTAACTAAGATGGTCTCCATCTCTACTCATAACTTGGTTCTGGGTACATTGCCTCAATAGTCTCTTGATTTGCTTCCCACTTGCTATATTGTCTATGAATAGATATACCTACAGCTAAATACTCCTTCTAAATTCAGAACTGGCTCTCTGCCCGATTGAAAGCTCACAAAAGCTGCCTATTGACCACATGGAAAAGTCCAACCTCCTTCTTGAGTCTCAAATAGAGCCATGGTGATCTGGGTCCTAAATATTTCTCTGAGGTTCGTCTGTCTCAGAACCCAGGCGCTATTCCAATCACCTAGTCCCTCTCTAGCTCTCTGCTGGTGAGTCCTTCGGTTCTTTGCGTTTGGCATTCCTTCTCTCCTTTCCAGCTCTTCCTACTCACTTGCATGAGTCATTTTTTCCTATGTTTACAAAGACCTTTGCAGGGGCCCACACTTTGTTTCCATAACCCACATCCTGGACTGTATTTCCTACTACATTGTTAGAGCCTTCAAGTCAGGAACTGTCCTAACATGTGTCTCTAGTCTCCAAAAAGAGTTCTGAGCACACAGTAGGGGAGAGGCCTGATTTTTTTAGAGTGCAAAACCATTTTTAATCAATGCTTCATTTGTGCAAATTATGTTAAGAAAATTATAATTTTCAATAGAAACAAATGAGCAAGTTCATACGCATATATAAGAATATATTGCCGGGCGTGGTGGTGCACGCCTTTGATCCCAGCACTCGGGAGGCAGAGGCAGGCGGATCGCTGTGAGTTCGAGGACAGCCTGGTCTACAAAGTGAGTCCAGGACATCCAAGGCTACACAGAGTAACCCTGTCTCAAAAAAAAAAAAAAAAAAAAGAATATATTACAAGAACTGTATTGTCAGGCAATGTCATCATGGTATGAATTTCATAGTCCTAGACCAAGTAGGATGGCTACAGTATTACTATATACTATCACTTATAATGGGCCCATTATCATATATGAGCTTGTCACCTTCCAAAATGCCCTTATATGGTATATGACTATATGTGCAGACACATTTTATATGTGTATAGGTATAAAGATTACTTATTAGAAACTTCAGGATGAGTGATAACTATAAAAAAGAAAATGTTAATATTGAGAACAGGAGAGCATTCTAGGAACACAGAAGAAATCATTAATTCTGACATCTGGCAGCAGTAGTCAAACAGCCTTAAAGTCCTCATTCCACATCTTAGCACTTAAAATCCCACCACTGGACATCGATGCTAATCAGCATAACAATACCGTGAAGACAGACTATGGTATAGAGAAGAGAGTTTCATTTTTATTCCCTTGTGATCCTGGAGATGTGAGGTCAAAACAGCCTAGTAAAGGCCTACCTGCATCTGTTTCCTACCAGGGTGAAGTGATCACATATACAGCTCGGTGTGGTGTCCTTTTCAGGCCTTATAAAGCCACCAGGGTTCAAACATGGGTCTCCACCCTAGTGACTTAGTCTAATCTAATCACTTCCCCAAATTCTATCTCTAAACACTATAGTCCGATTAGGGGTCCATCCTCTTAATGCCATTAGCACAAGACTATGGAGATTAAAGTCCTGTATGAGTTAGAGACCACAAATGATGCTCACACCACAGCAGGAATCCCGGGGGATCCAGTTCAAACACAAAGAGAACACGTGCAAACCTTGCCTGCTCTATAATTATAATTATATCCAGACCTGTTGCTACGAACACTGCAGTCACTCTCAGATATGAGGAGTCACAGAAGTGGATAAATTAAAATTAGGGATCGACGGAAGGTTGCCGCTTTGTTTTAACTTCGCTGAAGTCTAACTGAAACACGCTAAGCCATGTCCGTTCAAAGCGTGCCATTTGTTCAGTTCTGAAATCCATACCTGCCTGTAAAGCCAGCTCCTCAGTCAAGCAACATTTTCATCCCCCTCCAAAATTTCTACACGCCTCTTTATAATTCAGCCCTCCCTCTATCCTGTCCCCTAGCAACCATTGATCTGATTTGATTTCTGTGTCACTTTCTAGAACCTTATATAAATGGAACATTGCAGTGCCCACTCTGTTTTGTTTTTTTCCCCCTAAGGTTTCTCTCTGCAGTGATTTTGAGATCCCCTCCCCCATGTTGTGTTCCTCAAGAAACTGACTCCATCATGGGCTAATTACTATCCTCCAACCTGTTTCTTCTGCTGTCATGTAACCATTTCATAAAGAAAACGCATCTGAACCATCAGCGAAAGGACATCTTCTGAAGTAAGAAAGAAAAACCGGACAATGTTTTGCTAACAAAGAATGGGGTCCTTAGGTAAAATTATGTAAGCCCCATTACCCAAAGCCAGTTCTCCTGGCCATGGTGGGGGAGGGAGGGGGAATGGGGGGTAGCACTGCCCCTCACAAAGCCCTCTACTCCTCATTCAAGAAGGGAGAAAAGCAGAGCCCTCTTGAGACCTGTTTCCATAGTAACCAGCTAGCAATTGACAATGTGGCAGCAGTTGGGCCTCCCGAAGGGGAGGAAAAAAAATCTTCGACAGAGACCAGACCACAGAGTGGTCCAAGAGGGGACAGCTTACACCCACCCTTGGTGGAGGCCCCAGGAATCACTAGGCTGGCCCTTTGTTAGGATGGATTTCCAGAAAAAAATGGATGGAGAAGGGAAGAAGGACCTTTCAGAACCAGGCCAGTTCACAAATGGGCAACGGTCAAGACTGCAGTAGCATCACAGGAAGAGGATGAGTCTGGGACAAACCACATGCCCTGCCCTCCTTCTCTCTTTAAGCAGTCTCATTCAAAGCTCTAAAGCTTAGTGTCCTCCAAGACAAAACAAACAAACACAAACAAAGAATTAAGCCACATAAAGACCCCTGCATCACACAGCTCCACTGGGTGCCCTTAAGGTCTCACCTGGGGTCCGCCTGAAAAGATTCTGGAGACTTTGCCTAAGTTGTCCATGATGTGCCCCAAGTTTAAAGAAGAGGGCTTTGTATGTGACCTTTTAGGCCTGGGAAAAAGTAAGGCCTTACAAAGCTAGGGTGAGGGCCTTAAATCTGGGAACCCCCATTCCTCTCCAAACTATCGCCCAAAAGCCACCCCCACTCTCATCCCACCAGCACCTGCAGCATTATTAAGAGCAGGAGGGTGAGAGGGTGGGGCATGCATTTCAACACTGCTTCTATTCTCTCCCAAGACAGTCCACCCAGCCTGCAGTTAACAGGCTTTTACTCAGTGACAGCCTGATGCCAAAGCACATCCAAACCCTAGCTCTGCCGTTGGACAACCAGATCATCTTGGATGGATTAGCAATCTCAAACCTCATCTGCCACATGGTAATTTATGTTCTAGGGTTACGGTCCAGAGGGAGTGTGAAACCCTACACAAAGTGTTTAACAAATCCAGTAGTGCTCAGTAAATACCAGTTACATTGTAACACTTCTGGTGTCTCCTGGGCTAATCCTGGACAATTTTCCTTTAGAACCACTCTGTTGCTTACAGTCCAACCCCAAACACCTCTGACACTGAGCCTGATTCTCTCAGTGTAGATTGGGAACCTGCTTAATGTTAAGCATCACTGGCCAGGACAAGGCTCCTATGGGAAGTCTGCCAGCATCATTCTCAGCAGGTTTAACACTCTGATTTGTTAGAAACATGTGTTTGGTCTTGGATCTGCTGCTTGACAGGATTGCCCCAATTCCTGCCATTTCCGAGCCCTGAGAGCAATCAAGGTAAAGGCGTCATCTTTCCCCATTTGTTACAACACCCACCCCCCCCCCCCCCCCGCTCCCATGCACCTGAGTTGTTAATGAGATGACATTTGGAAAGTCCCTAAAGAAGGGGTGCTGGTTGCCAAGAGTGACAAGCATGTGACTAGAGGGCTGGGACTTCCAGTTTTGCTTTGCTGACCTAGAAAAGAGAAGAGAGACAGAGGTTGAGTGAATCACCCATAGCCAATGACGGTCCATTATGTCTGCACAATGGCATCTCAAGGAAGAAGCGTCACTTGACAACAGTTCAGAAGACTTCAGGGTTTTTGAACACATAGGGTTACTGTTTCAGGGTTTTGAGGGCAAAATCTTGGAATCCAACAGTTGCAGAGGCTAGGCTCGGCCACCTGTCCTCACACACCACCGGGGATGGCTATTGCACAGAAAAGCAGAAAGATGAAATTAATTCATTCATGGCAACACTGGGAATAATAATAACAAAGTGGACTGGTAACCCCTGGATCCATTTCTGGATGCTAACACAGCTTTAGATGTAAACAGGGTTAAAACTGGGCAAGGAAATAGAAGTGCCAAATTAAGTACTATTGGCGAAGATTTGGCCCCACCCACCATCTCTCAGAAGAAGTCTTTTTGCTTGGAGGAAGGCTATGGCGGGCTTCCAGGATTGCTTCGTCTGCATGCTGAAACCTCGCTCTAATAGATGACTGCCCTCATGGGAAAGGTGTAACTCAGTCCTAACAGGGAGAAGAGGAGATAGAGACTGGCTCCGTAGTTTAGTGATAAGGACTTTGATTCTTGTCTGGAGCTAGATTTGCCCTCAGTTGGGTCTTGGCTGGAGATCAGAATCCCCAGAGGGATTCTTGCTTCTCATCTCTCTTCTTACATATGCCTAAGTGAGTCTGGCCACCTGGAAGCTATACACACAGCATGACTGAAATGGGTAGGTGCCTGACTACCTCACGGGTGGGCGCACTGGACTGGCCAGCCCACCCCACTATACCCAGTTTCTACCTATCAAAAGTCCCTAGAGCATCAGCTCGATGGTGCCAAATCTTTTGGCACCCCACTTCCACCTCCAGCCTAGACAGAAGCTCCACTCTCTTTCCCTTCTTAAGCTCCTTTCTAAACTCACCAAGTTCTCAAGACAAAGGGCCCAGAAGCCACCACCTTAGAGAGTGGCCCCTGTGACTGATGATTTATTTAGTTCTTTTGAAATGGAAACACCTCTGTCACTATCAAGTATTCCCTTGCACTGTGTGGTCTTGCTCTTCCAGGATTCCAAAGTGACTACACATTTAGGACAATAACTTATCCCTTTGCCTTCAGCCTTGGAGTTAGGTTGGGCAAAGTACCAAACAGTGTGAACCAATATAAAGGAGAAAGATGAAAAGTGAAGGCAGAGATGCCGGACTCTTGAGCTGCATTTCAATGATGTGCCCAAGTGAGGAGTCAATGCTGTGTAACTAAAGCAGCTCCTAAGCTCCTGTTCCAGGACTGATAGAGTGTGAGGCCCATGAAGAACTTGGGAGCTCAACATCCTCCCTATGTCATGCCCTGCCTCCCTCTTCTATCCCAATGCATCTGAATTGAACCCTTCAAAAATAGGAGGCAGAGGCAGGTGGATCGCTGTGAGTTCGAGGCCAGCCTGGACTACAAGTGAGTCCAGGACAGTCAAGGCTACACAGAGAAACCCTGTCTCGAAAAACCAAAATAAATAAATAAATAAAAATAAAAATAGGTTGGTAATTTAGTCAGTAAAAATTTCCTGAGCTCTGTAAGCTGTTCTGCTAAGTAATCTATCCCAGGAAGGAGCCACAGGACCCTCTACTTGGTTGTCCAGAAGCACAGTGGACAGCTTGAATTTGGTTGGCATCTGAACTGTTGGTGAGACAGGATAGCAGGGCTTAGAGTAAAGCCCGTAAGACCTTGAACCTTGACAATATTTTTTTTTTTTTAAAAACCAAGCTGGCAAAGACAAAGCTGGAACACCCCACTCTAACCCATTAGCTATTCTGGATCGGTAGTTCCCAACCTGTGAGTCACGACCCTTGTAGGGGTCAAACAATCTTTTCACAGGCGTTGCCTTAGACCCTCGGACAACATAGATGTTTACATTAGAATTCCTAACAGTGGCAAACTTACAGTTATGAAGTAGCAACAAAAGTAATTTTATAATCGGGGGCGGGGGAGGGTTATCATGACACAGGAAGCTGTAGGAAGGTGACATCATTACGAAAGTTGAGACCCACTGCTCTAGCTTATCTGGAGGTGACAAGATGAAAACACAAATCTTGGGCTAAGATGAAAATGCGTGAGATGTATGACGTACGACGCATGAAGTTGTCTGTCGATCTCTATATAACTGCGCATGTGCGGAAAAAAAGCCTGTGTTTGTGCTGCGAGACGTAAAGCTCTGTGTAGGCCACTGGGCTGCTAAACTTCCTTGTTAATGTATCTGTCTTGTTTCCCTCCCTTGAAAGTTTATTCTGTCTCCTCTGCAGCGGTGTGTGCTCAGTTCCTCGCTCCGGGACACAACGCCTGGAACACTGCAGGGAGTGTCCTCCAAGCCATGCAGTCAACTGCTCTCAGGAATGGTCTTCTGGGCTTAAGCTCTTACCCTGTGGGGGCTGACATTTGCTCTGACACAGTTTACCCGGTGGACCCACTAAAGAAGGCCCATTATAGAACCTTTATGATGAACTTCCAAACTCAACTCTCAAGGTGCAGACAAACCTGTATTGGGGGGGGGGGCTTGTTCCTAATGAAGCAAAAGTGCTCCCTCCAGGTTAGGAACTTAACACCCCCACATGTACCTGACTCTCACCTCCAGAAGCTATACATGGCTGTTGGACCATCAGGCCGATAGACTGTGGGAGACCTCTATGCCCATCCCTATGGGGCTACTCAATAAGGGAGCTGGGGACCACATTTCACTTGGACTGCCTCCATCATTTGGTCTTTTAATGTTTCACCCAGCCTGTCAGTTCAGTTGGCAGCTAGTGCCCTTGATGCCCAACGCAAGCCTACTCCTCTGCCAAGATGCGATAGAAATGTTCCCTTGATATGTCACTCTTTGTCCCTTTACAAGCTCTTCACCTCCCCCCTAACCCAAATCCTACCCAAATGGTTAACATGTTGGCCTATCTGTGCCCTTTCTGTCTGACAGGAATGCAAACAGGCTCTTCTGGAAAGAGAATGCAAGACAGTGACACAGAGACCGGTTGACTTTACTAGCATTCCTGTTTTGAAGAGTGTTTTGGGTTGGAGGGGGCATGAACATGAAGGGAGGGGGAGGTGGTTGTGAGACAAAGGGAAGAATTAAGTGGTCTTGACCTCAGGAGGAAAAACAGAAGAAAAATGAAAGGGAAGAGAAAAGAAGGGGGAATGGAGAGAGAGGCATGAGGAAAGAAAAGGGGAGAGAGAAAAGCTTTGGTTTCTGGGTCTTTCTCTGTACACCACCATTTCCTTTACGATGTTACTGAATTCGTCAGCTGCTTGCTTGGGTGCACGTGGATTTTTAGTGGAAACTGGAGAACGTGAACTTCACCCTGTGTTGAT
The DNA here is from genome assembly GCF_903995435.1 of Acomys russatus. NCBI lineage: Eukaryota > Metazoa > Chordata > Mammalia > Rodentia > Muridae > Acomys > Acomys russatus. The sequence continues at coordinate 16,172,694 of NC_067162.1, forward strand.
ATAGATCGTGATGAGCTGCTGATAGCGTGGCTGAATGAGGAAGACAATAGTACAGACAGACCTGGGATGGGATAACAATCGAGATGTAATATGAATAAATTAATAAATTATATTTTAAAAAGCAAATAGTACAGAACTTCATGAGGAGAGTTCAATCCTAAAGTCTCCCCCAAGTGAAAGAGAAGGTTCTAGAATCCCCCAAAGGAATATAATTAAATGTTGATTAAAGTCAACTAAATCTCTAATTTTGCTCTTTTTTTTTTTCTCATTTTCACTTTGCTAACTTCTCAAGGGTGTCATGTGACTCCTGAATCATGCCCTGGATCACAAGTTAGCACAGCAGTATCCAGTGGTAGATGAATTTCCTGGTTTTTTTTAAATCAATAACCAGTTCGTAATGTTTTTGATAGAAGATCAATGACTAACACAAGGTTTTACTTTATCAAGAACTGGAGCTATTTGTCAACAGCTGCCCAAGAATGTAACTGATTCAAAATTCAATTGTCAAAACATTCACTGGATGCTCACTGCATGCAAAACAGCAAGCCAGGTGCCGGCAACTTTAAGAGCAACAGATGCATTCCTTCTCTGTGGAAGCTTAGGCATATAACATGGCCATGGGACCCAAGCAATCCGGAACACATTGTAGAGCAAATGTGCAAAGCCAGCAGGATGGAACTGTAACAGGATTAGAAAACTGTTTTATTCCAGAGACCCAAATAATCAAACTGTTGAAGAGTGAGTCTGGAAATGTCCCCCAAAGGCTCATGGGTTGAAGAGCGTGTCTTCAATCCATAATGTTATCGAGAAGTTATTAGGTCATGAAGATGCTGACCTCATCAATAACTCAGTGGGCTTTTAGGAAGGGCACTGCTTAGGGGAAGGAGGTCACCCAGGAGTTTGTCATGGAAACACACATCTCATCCCTGGACCTTTGCTGTCTTGCTGGTTCTTAGCTTCCATGAGGTAAGCAGTCTTCCTCCTTTACCACGTTCTTCTACCATATTTAGTCCTTGGCACAGCCCCAAATCAGTAGAACCAGCCAACCAATGGGCTGAACTCTCTGAGGTTATGAACCAAAATCAATCCTTAAGTTCTTTTCCAAGGGATTTTTGTCATAACAACAGTAATGACACTTATACAACGGGCCACCAGAGTAATGGCAACCAGGAATAAACTGGAAACCTAACCTCTTTGCTGGATAGTCCAAACATCTTCCCCCTAGGATGAGCTTGTTCTTTAAGGAGGGGCAAGAGGAAGGGCTCCTGAAGGGGTCACTAAGGGCTTAGGCTCAGAGTCACACTCGGAAGAGCCATTGCCAGAAAGCTTACTGTTATTCTCCAAAAGGCTTTCAAGGAAAACCAAAATATTTTTCTTAGTCAAGAGTTTGAAATTCTTAGTAGCCTAGAAGACACACCAGGAATTGTATAAGAAAGGAGTAATTGGTGGTTTTCTCCAGTCAAAACCACGTCCTTCCTTCACCTGCCAGAGAGAAGAACCAAGTATTTAAATAGACATACAACCTGCATCCAACAACAGAAAAGGACTTTACAAACACGGAAGAAGAAATATGGTCCAAAGCATCACTTGGAAATGCAAAAGGATGCCATTTACCCTTCAGAGCTAAACTCTATTCATGGTCTCGCTTTCGAAAGCAGCAGCTAGCGTGCTGCTGAGACCATTTCCACAGGGAGAGGAGCCCGAAGATCCTGAAAAACAGGTGCAAAGAAACAGCCAAGACCAGAGAGAGCGATAAGTGAAGTGATTAACTGACGGGCCAGGGCTGGGCTTAGAATCATCTCAGCTTCTCTCGGCTCCGTGATAACAAAACTTTCCGCCAAATGAAAGGTGAAGGAGCAGACCAGCTGTCACAGATCTCAGCGAAGGCACACAGACAAACGACACAGACGCCGCTTTCAGGTGAGGGCCTTGAGAGAATTGAGCTAGTGGAGGAGCTAGTGGAGGCGGCCCTCAGACCCCATGGGAATCCCTCCCATTTCCGGAAGGCTTGAACAAGAAAGACTCCGCGGGCTCCTGGAACTGTGCAGACAGGCATTTACCAATAAAACAGGGAAATCTAAGATTCGGGCCTGTGAAAACATGCCGAGAAATGGAAAGACGGTTAGTGGTAGGGATGGCCGTAGAAATGAAAAGAAAAAGGGAAAGAACCAAAACTACAACCATAATTCTCTTCCCATATGGGGAAGATTGAACCTGAGAAAGATGATGAGTCAGAGGCTCAGGGTCCCCCACCTAATTAGTAGCAAGCTTCTCTCTACAGCTGCACGTAATGGCACACCCCTGACACAGTACATATTATTCTGTATGAATATAATTTCTGTTAAGACAACACTTTGTCTATTTGCCTATTGCTTTAGCCCCAGCATCCAGAACAGTGCCTGGCATAAAATGGGCAGTCAATAAACATGTTAAGTGCCACAAGTGGTTTCACCCATTGGCTCTTATTCTAGTTCTGGTGAGCTAACATCACCTTTTTTGTCCCACATAGGCGGCTTTGAAGCAAATATTTCCCATGCACCCCTCACATGCCTGCACTGCCCTAAGCTTATGAAGGGGGTCCCGTGTGCTCAGCATGGTGAGAAGCAAGGTGGAAAAATCCCAGCCGAAGGAGCTGTAACTTCAACAGCCTTGGAGAATGGCTTGCTTGTTCATGCAACTGAGAGGCTCACAAATAGTGATTTCCAGAATGTCTAGATCTACGTCATGAAGAGAGAGAGAGAGCTATATGGCTGCTAGGACTCCCATCACCACTTGCCACTCATCTTTCCTTGCATTGGTTTCCTTTTTGGAGCCTTTGTGCTTCCCGACGACATCCTACTTGGAAAGAAAACCCCTTCAGCCTGACAGTCCAAAGAAAGCCAAGACTGCATTCTTATTAGTCAAAGCTGGACAGTTTACCCCTGCACACATGAATTTACTGATGACCAGACTGTAATCATCTTCTTAGCTAGGTTTGAGTCGGATATTGACCCATGAACTGAGCCATGTCGTCATTTCTACCCAAAGGACATGAATTGGACCAAGTATGAATTTCCAGGAGAAAAACAGAGTGCTCAGAGCCCCACACCTAGTTAGCAGCAAGCGCCTCTCTCTACAGCTATATGTAACAGCTCATGCAAGTAAAGAAGACATTAAACCACTCCTACCAGACTCTCAGGAAATACAATTTTTAAAAAATCTCTTGTCATCTGTCCACCTGTCATATATATGTCTTTCACATGTCTTTCAGCACTCTCTTCCATGTAAAAGGAGAAAAGCCCACCTGCGCATAATGCCATGTGTGCTGCTCCTGTTCTTAGGCATTAATGAGCCACAGTATTTGTTACATTTTTTGAAGCACCTGTACTATCACGTTGCCCATTTCTTCTCTATTTTCCTTAAATATTTTCGAGGTTCTTCAACACAACATAAATGGAATGGTATCATGAGCAGGGGATATGATCAAAATACATTATGTGCATGTGTGAAAATATCAAAGAATAAGTGAAAAATCATTAAACCCTAAAATGTATTAAGTTCTTCTGTTTGCTGCAAAATCATATGTCTAAGACCTAAACACTTTCACTTAAATACAAAATGCCTTGCAAGTCCAGAGAGTTGATCAAGACATGATTGCCCAATCTGAAATCTTGTCCTGGATTAAAAAAAATAATAATGTTTATTTTTATCTTATATGTATGTGTGTTTTGCAGGCATGTGTGTCTGTGAACTATCTGTATGCACTGCCTTTCTGCTTGGGCCCCAGCCTTGCTGATTAGGCTACACTGGCTGGCCAGTAAACTCCAACAATACGCCTGTCTCCACCTCCCCAGCACTGCGTTTACAAGTATGTGCCACCATGCTTGGATTTTCACATGGATGCTGTGGAAACAACCCGGGTCCTCACACCAAGCACTTTAGCCATCTCCCAAGACTGAAGAATGATTTTTGCGCAGCACGAATCTTTGTCATCAATGGTACAGTTCTTACTCAGAACTCAGTATGGAACTCACACCCCATCCTCTTCCCTGCCAATGAGAAACTCAGCTGCAAAGTGGCCCTGTGTTGTGCCTCAGATGGAGTCAAGGAGTTTAACAACACAGTCAGTGTTGCATCTTTTACCAGACAAACAGAATGCATGGAGTTCAATGGAGCATCTTGCTGGATCTCATCTATGGGCCCCCAGTGAACCAATGACAAAGAAACACATCATGAAGGAGACAGTCCATCTGTAAACATATCGATCAAAATAACAGATCTTAGAGTTGAGTATCTCCCAATAGTCCCTGTATTTTCACAGGGCCCCTTATGATTTTGGGAAGGGCTCAGTAACATTTGCTTAGCAAGCCTCGGGATCTCAACTCCACCCTCTAACATAAAAAATTCGAGCAGTCACTATTTGTCATCCCAGCACTGGGAAGGTGGAGACTGGACTCTGGGGTCCCCGGACTGGCAAGCATAGCCTAGTTGGATCATAGTTGAGGTTATTCTCTGGTCTCCACTCACAAGTGCACACACATGTACCTAACAAATACACATATATATACATGCATAAAATCAATAAAATAAAATAAAAATCACATGTACAGAAACCATGAGAGCTAAACAGGAGTATGAGCCAGATAACCCAGAGCAGATATTAAGGTGACCCTTGTGTGACATGTTTTCACTCTTTATATTTTTTAGTTGAATGGGGAAAGAATTAAAAGGAGACAGACTAGCAATAAAGCATTTTACATAGGCAAATATAAATCTATCCATTCTATTTTAAACTATTCCTCCTGATGTATTGTGACTTATAAATGTTTTGTAGAATGGGGGCATGCATTTTGAGTATTATACACAATAAGTAACTCTATGATATGGCTTATCTGTTTATTTTATTTTATTCATGAGTCATGATTTCCCTGTATAGCTCAGGATGGCTTTGAACTTACGATTGTCCTGCCTTGGCCTCCAAAGTGCTAGTAATACAGTCCTGTACCACCATACCTGGCCCATCATTGTTGACTCATCATGCAGTGCCCAGTAAATCACCAAGGCCATTTCTTCTGTCACTAAAGCCTTTGATTTCTTGCCTCCTCTCTTTCTTTTCCCTATCGCCATCGGCCTTCTCTGTGTCAACACTCTCTCTCAGTGGATGTCTGCTGAAACCCATCTTGTCCAAAGCTAGCACATCCTCTGAACAGCAACAAGAGGACTCTTTCAGCCCCGTGGTTCCCCATCTAAGTCCCCCAAAGGATCCACACTCACTCACGGCTGGAGTTCATCTTCCTTCCAGAAACTGCTAGGCCTGTGTTGTATTTTGTGTGTGTGTGTGTGCCTCTTTCCTGGTTGTGTCTCTCAGTAAACACTTCATTGGTTCAATCCTCTTGGCGTCTAGTTCTAGCTTGGAGACAATCATTCTGGAATAATTGGAAGCATGATCTCTAAAGCCAGGCTGACAGGGAGGGAAAGGAGCTCGGACTGGGAGGGAAGTTAAGTTCTTAGAGATACACCATAAAACTCTCAAATACTTGTGATTTTTTTTCCAAGCAAACCTCAAACTGCTTGTCACTGCCTACTTAAAACTGAGCTTCATGGACACTTCCTGAAGAGTTCTGCACTATACAGAATCACTTTTAGTTGACCCAAAGGTAAAACCAATGGTTCACCCAAAAAGGTAGAGTGCGATCTTCATGCCTAAGACTTATGGGAATCTGGGAAGTTTTCACACACACCCCACCCTTCCACACACATACCCCACCCCCACCGCCGCGCAATCTATCTATCGGTCTGTCTACTTTTTTACATATCTGTCTGAGTCCCATTGGTTCTGTCTCTCTGGAGACTATCACGCTGCCCTAAGAACAATTGCCTTGGGAGGGCGTCCTTATCTGGAGGCTTAAGTTTCTCCCCACAGTGGGAGCTCTCAAGTTTCTTCTTATTGACCGTGTAGTTGAGTGATTGCTTCTGTGCTCACGTGTGTTCTTCACCCCACTGTGCATGAGACAGGGATGTCTAAAGTGAAGGGCCAGCCACTGTGGTCAAGGCTGTTGTGGTAAATTACCACTGGATGAATAAACATGCAAACCCCACTGAAATCTTGAGCTTAGCACATCCCTGTGCTCTCATAGATTACCAGAAAAGTAAGAGAACATATCACCTTGTTTATTTGCCAACGTGATTAATGTGTTCATCATCCTTCCTTTGGTTATTTTAAAGCAATATTTTACTGGGCTTCTAAATTCAGTGGGAGAAAAAAATGACTTCAAATCTCCTATTATTATGGTTCCTTGTACCTTAAAGTCATGTAAGTGCATTCAATATAAATGTGAGTGGGAGAGAGAGGGAACAGCCATGATTGACAACACTGACAATAGACTTTGGAGCGAGGAGTGAGCGAGGCACGCTGATGGATTCTATATTTATTATTTCCAAGGAAATAAATACAGCCACTTCTGTGAGACTTAGCTGTGCTTTGGGGTGTGACACTTCAGCCATTCCCCCCACCCCAGTATTTTTTGTGGTTTAGATTGCAAACATCTGGCTCCGAAATGAAAATAATACCAACACGTTTTGTTTGTAATACACAGATGTGGCAATCAACAGATTTCAATGGCCATGGGTTTCACTCACTGCTCGGTTATATTCCTTCTCTTTCCTCAAGTCCAAAAACAACTGTGAAAATGAGGCGAGAACTTTCCCCAGCTCTGACTGCTTATGGCTGAGTAAGCAGCTCATCTGGTGGTTCTCCCTCTCCCTCTCCCCCTCCCCATCCCTTTCCCTCTCTCCTTTCTCCTCCCCTCCCCCTCTCCTCTCCCTTCCCTTCCCCTCCCTTCCCCTCCCCCTCCCCCTTCCTTCTGCTTGTTCTTCTCATTCTCCTTGTCTCCCTCTACCTCTCTACTGAGACAATCACTTGGGATGCAGTGTATTTCTAGCTGTCTTTGATGGATGGGAAGTGAGGATGTACCAGGAGCAAAGCAGCATTCCTCTCCTGGAGATGGGAGGTTCCCAGGGTGTGAGTGCCCTGGCTTCCTTAAGCTCACACTGAGTAGTATGGAAAGAAATCAAGAAAAGCTTTTGGAGACAGTGAAGACCACATTGAGAGCTCCCAGGCCTAGGCAAGTCTAGGCAAGGGGATCAGCAGTTCCAAAGCTTAAGTCACCCTGGATTACAGAGCATGCTGTGGCCAGTAGGGGCTGCATGAAGCCCTATCTCAAAACACTTGTGCAATAAAAATAATAGAATAATTAGCTGATTTGAAACAACTTTAATCCAAAGCATGTCTGAATATAGTTTATATGTTTTCAAATATGCCTATTTACAGTCTTCAGAAAATACTGAATAAAGGAAGCTCTTCTTAATATAGCTTGTTGTTGCTATTGTTGTTGTTGATGCTGTTGTTTTGTTGTCGTTGTTGCTGTTGCTATTATTGCTGTTGTTGTTGTGGTTGTTATATTTGACATATTTTTCACAGCAACTACTTCCTACTCAAGACAGATACAAACTGATTCTGGTCCTTTTTGGCTACATTTCTCTGCTTTAGTAAGTCCTCTCTCTCTCTCTCTCTCTCTCTCTCTCTCTCTCTCTCTCTCTCTCTCTCTCTCCTGCATGATAGTCAGAGGGAGGGGCTGCTAATACTCATGAATTTCCCCTTCACAGGGAAGTTGAGAGTTTGTGTTATTAATATCTTATCTTCCTCAGCAGGCCAGTGATTAATGGTTAAGGCCAAGAGTTCTCCAGCCTGAATTTTAAAACTTTCTACCACAGCCTAAGAATTTTCTCCCCCAGTGAAAACACCGCATGCATCTTAAGGCCCTGTGCCCCAGCCTTGTTCACTTAGTTCTGTGCACTTCTTGGATAAAGACAGCTGTAGAACAGAGAGAAACTTAAAGGGTTCAGGGACCCGACGTTTTCCTCAAATATAAAATTACATTTTCAGGGAAGGTTTCCTCAGGGAAGGCCTTGATCTTCGCTTCTTAACCCTGGGATCACTTTACTGAATTGCTCAGAAAAAAAAAAAAAAAAAAAAAAAAAAAAAAAAAAGAGTTAATGAGGTCAGAGTCAATATAGAGCATAATTAGGCTTGCACTAGGGGAGGGGCTCTCTCCCTCATTGCTCTGAGCCTGTAGATACTGCTGGACATTTTACAAATTCATGCCACTAATCCGAAGAAAAATCAGAAAAGAATTATTAATACCTTAGGAAAATTGTTAAAGAAAAAAAATTGAAAGGAAAAGAAAAGAAAATCTGCCTTTCTGCTGAGCAGACAGGTGGGTCAGCAGATCGGGTCTACACAAAGCAGACTATTTTTCTGACCCACACCCTGAGAACTCCCCAGAAAGAGCCAAATATCAGGCCCATGAATAAAAGCTACTACCTAAGCATTGGAAAGCCAACTGGCCATCGTTTAAGGAGGAACTAAACATGTATCCCTTTGTATTAAGCAAGCCACGAATCTTCTCATTCAGAAGAATAGCCCATGTTCCCTCACACTTACTATCTACACAGTCTCTCTTACCCAGTTTTAAAAAGGAATCATCAGAACTTACCCTTGGATATATTACAAAGAGCTGGTGTGTGTGTGTTTCAAAATTGCTCTCAAGAGGAACCTAGAGCAGCTCAGGCGAGGCTACAATATGACTGGATTGATTAGAACTTATCAGGGGAAAACATAGAAATTCTGACAGGAATTATTCCCAAGAATGCTCCTAATAAAGACAGAGTTAACCTCTGAGCACTAAAGTGGTGTGATCATTTACTGAGTGTCAATACACAGACAGAAATACATATAATCTATTCATTATTGCATTTTCAAATGCCTACTGAGAGGCTAATATCAACTGAAAAAGTATTTGGTACATGAAAAGGACACAGTGAAAGCAAGTGGCCACTGTCTTATGTTTGTGGGCATGTAGTCTAGGGAGAGACAGGAGCTGCTGTCCTCAGCCGTGCATCATCAAAGTGGCACCGAGAGGTAGGGACACAAGTACAGCAGGGCAAGAAGAAAGGGATGGCGCAAGCCTTTCCTGATGGATGCAGAAGAGTGGGAATGATTTCAGATGCCTAGGGTAACCTCATGGAAAAGGAGAGCTCAGGTGAGCATTCTGTAGGGAAAGACCTGTGGAGGAAAGGAGGATGACATGAGACCATGAGATGCTAACAGGCTGAGTGGATCATCCTTATCAATTTCAGGTTGTCAAAAAAAAAAAAACAAGAGAGGCATGAGTGTAGGAGACACCAGTTGAGCTGCTTGAGTTGCTGACGCATTGGGTGTTGCCCTGAAGGCATCAGAGTTTGTGGCAAGCACTCCGGCATTTAGTGATAACACAGGAGATGGGGAGGGGCCTAGAGAAAACCATGGAAAGGGAAATAAAGAGATACTTGATGTGTGTCTAAGCTCTGGTCTCAGCTTAAAACGAAGCCTCCACAATCATCATTGGGCACTGACCTTAAAAGGTACCAAAGATCTCAGTGCAAAAAGCTGATGAGTGTCAGAGACTAGGATGTAGGAACTTTGGAGGACGGTCATGAGTTTCCTACTACACATGTAGCAAGTTGGCGGTGGGGGCCCGGTGAATGTGCACTAGTACATTCAAACAAATTCAACGCTTTTCTCATATGGCCCAAGGGGGGAGTCGCAAAGAGTGCCATGCCCTCTCTGAGCTGACAAAATACTGGGTGAGATAAGTGGATATAGTTGAGGTCTTAAGGGTAGCGATGGTTTCATGGCTACATACTTATCTCCAGACTCAGCAACCTGAGTACCTTAAGCGTGTCCACCTTAGGCTAGGGAGATGTCCCAGGGGTAAAAGCTCTATCCCTATAAGCCTGACACCAATAGCTCAATTCCCAGTGCCCATATCCAAAGCTAGATAAGATGCCCTGAATCCCAGACTCAGGAAGGGAAGACAGGAAGCCACATAAGCCTGACAACAGGCTGTTGATCCCAGGATCCACACAGAAAGCTCGATGCTAGAGTGGGCATCTGTAATCCCAGTAGTCTATCAGAGAGACAGGAGGTGAAGGCAAGGGAATTGCCTCAAAGCCTGGGGCCCAGGTAGCCTGAGAATACAACACAGTGGCTAAAACAACAAAAGTGACTCTCTCAACAATGTGGAAGCTGAGAACTGACTCCCAGATGACCTCTACAGATATGCAAGTACCCCTCATCACCCCACATGGATGCATGAGCTCGAAATTGATAAATAACATGTAGACTTTATATAGCTCAATCCAGTGGAGTATGATAGACTACACATGTCAAAATGCCATGGCCTTATCTTCAGTAATAGCAGAAAACATTAAAATAGATAACAGCAAGAAGTTACTAAGATCCTAAATGCTAAAACAACAAAGTATTTCACTTTCTTTCCCTTCCTTCTTAGCAGGGAATTTAATTGATAGCCAGCTTTACTAAGTACTCCAATATAAATTTTGGAGGCTTATGTGTTATCTGTAAAGATCCTGAGATTTCAGGTAGCAGCTAGGCTTGCCATGAATAGAAATGTGAAGCATGGAGAGATAAAATTGACTTCTTGCAGCAACAGCCCCTGTCAGTTTGGCCAAGACACTTCCTACAGCAGCAGCAAGGACACATCACCCAAATGCATGGACTTTTCTATTTTGGTGAACAGAAGGGGAAATGGCCATCAGATAAGATGACATGATGGATGTTCCCAGGATGCACACCTTACTTTGTCAATCTTGGGTCTCCAAAAGTTCCCTGCCTTGCCTGAAGACTCAGAAAAGTGGTTGGAACTCAAGTTGGGGAATGCGATGTGAAATGAGTCCAGACTTCCCCTTCTTCGGTGCCTCTTAACACATGGTTCAAACTGAGCCTCACAAATGGCAAAGCCATTCAGCTCAACCACGCTCGCCCCCAAGGTTCAGCTTAACCACACTCACAAAGTTTATGCTGCTGTTGCCAATAGCAAAGACAGTCACAGCAATGTCCAAAGTGCCCATGTCCTTGCTGCGTGCTGCTTCTGTTAGGACTTTTGTCTCTCATTCTAGAGAGAGCTGAACTTCTGATATAGCTAGAAAAAAAAAAAAAAGACAAAAAGTAGAACAAACAGAAGAAGAAAATAGGAAGGCAGAATCAGAGGTGGGGGAGAAAAGGAGAAGAGAAAGGGAGGGAGGGAGGGAGGGAGGGAGAGAGAGAGAGAGAGAGAGAGAGAGAGAGAGAGAGAGAGAGAGAGAGAGAGAGAGAGCTGTTATGTGATAGAGAAAGTCAAGAGAGCCAGTGAGTAAACAGAAGAGATCACTTTCCAAGGCTACTGGAACCTTTCTCACGCTCCAAAGAATGAGCTACCCATGTTGGATACTGTTGTACTTATGCTGATGTGTGAAATACAGTTCTGAGCATGCCAGAAAAGATTTGTTAACTAAGAAGTTCAGGCAAACCCACATGAAACCAACCGAGAGGTAGGTTCAACTTTCTCCCTGAAATCTACCAATTTACTGTCAGGAAGAGCCGAACGGCCGTGTCGACTCCATAGTGAACATGGGACAGTTTTGTGGGTAAGCTAAAATTAATTTCAACCCAGCTATGTGCTATAATACTCTGTTACTGCCTCTTGTGAAACAACATAGAAGCACAGATTTGATGCCTTTCCAGGTTATAAACAATGCCTTGTTTCTGTGTTTCTGAGCATTCCTTTCTCCTAGCCTAACACTTTTGCTACAAAAAGAGTTTTCCAGGGCTTTCTGGAAGGGACCATGTCAATAAACACAGTGGTCATCTATCTCAACAGTAACTACAGTAGGAAGAAGGTCTCCTGAGCCCTTATGAGGACTTTATATTTTCTAACACCCTAGGGCATTTCAGAGTCTCACATTCATTTAGAACCCAGCTGATATTCTTGGCAGTTCCTAGGACTAGTTATTAGGCCACTAAGCCAATGAGTGTTGTCCAGATCACAGCCACCAAGGAAGGAAGTTGGAAAACATTTCCAACTCTGCTAGTTAGGAAAAAGTGGAGTCAGTGTCTCCCTTCCCTCTTCCACTTCCTCTTCCTCTTCCCTGCAGCTCCCCTACTTCCACTCTCTTATCTTGAAAATAATTCAATAGCAAAATCATCACTGGTCTAGCCAAAGAGGGAAGTTAAAATGCAAACCACACCCAAGGCAACAATGCATCCTCCCTGACTTAAGCCAAATGAGGCTCTTCAGGGGCTGAGCAACAGGAAGACAGTGAAGAAGTGGAGGTCCCAAGCCTGCCTCAGCCACACCTCCTGCTCTGTCCTTCAGTTTCTGAGTTTGGATTAAGAAACTTCTAGAATAAAGAAATCTGCTTTTTGGGTCAGGCATGGTGCCTCACACCTTTAATCCCAGCACTGGGGAGGCAGAGGCAGGTAGATCTCTGTGAGTTTGAGGCCAGGCTGATCTACAAAGTGAGTCCAGGACAGCCAGGGCTACATAGAGAGACCTTGTTTAAAAAAAAAAAAAAAAAGAGGAAGAAGAAGAAGGAAAGAAAGAAAGGTGCTTTTTATGGTTTGCTAAATTTTGCTTCCACAAATGAGAAAAGTAAGAGGCACAAAGTGTCTACAATGGATTTGTCAGTTTATTTCCTAGCAGAAGAAAATCAGCCTTTTATAATCTGACCAGTACAAACATGGTCTCTGTTCATGCCCTAGCATGTGTTGGTTCCCAGGGAGCGGAGGGCTAGCTGATGGAGTAAGAAGCAGCCTGACCGGAAGAAAAATGTGCTGGGTCTGTAGATTCTCCTCATCTGATCTGGAGTTCACAGAGCCTGACAGATGTCGGAGGACAGAGCAAGGCAGCCCCTGCCGTGAGGCTGAGGCACAGCTGAGGACTGGAGAGAAGAGAGAGCATCAATCCTGCAGCTCAGAGCTCTTATTTTGTTGCAAAAAAAAAATTTTTTAAGGCAGTTTCCAGGCACCCTGTCTTGATGTAGGATGGAGTACAAACTTAATAAAAAAGAGAGTTAAATGTGTGTATTGCGTTCACACAGAGTAGACTATGCCACCCCTCCCCCGGCCCCCAATTATCATCACCACTCTGAGAATTTAGGAAAACATGTGTCTCTTTTGAGATTGATGTGGGTAAAAAGAAGCAAGCTGGGTAACTGTATTTGGCTGCTGTTCTTTCCTTGGAATGAAGAACTGGACATATGACACGGAAGAGTGTTGATTACTTTTGTTTTGCTCAAGAAGCTATAGTTTGAATCCTGCAAGTTTCCCCTACAAACACCAAAGAAAGAAAGAAAGAAACTCTCCATGTATGAAGGACATTGCACCCAACTTGACACTATTGGAAAGCTAAGGAACTTTTCATAGGTAAAGCCTACTAGGAGGGTTTACGTAATTGGGGGTTATGTCCTTTGTGGTCTCTTCCTTTTCTTTTCCCACCTGAGTTTGAGGTAAGCAGGGCCTTCTACACATCCATCTCACCACAATGTAATGTCCCACCCTGCGCCAGAGCAAGAGATCCAGTCTACCATGAACCGAACCCTTGGTATCTGTCAGCCAAAGTAAATGTTCTTCTTTATTGATTGACTCAGGTATGTTTTCCCAGTGACAGAAAGTAAACTAACACATACCTACCATGTGCTAGGCAGCTATCATGCTTAATAACTTAATAACCACTCCTATTGACTCTTGAAACCGTATTATTCTGTAAACAAGGGCATCTTTTCCATGTTGTTTATGAAAACAAATACACAGAAAGGTTACTGAATTATAAGATCACCTAACCAGTCGGTACCCAAATTGAGATTCAAGTCTGTCTCTGATCCATACATCAAAACTTTACAAGATGCAGCCCTTTTCTGTATGAGCAGCAGTAATTTTATGTACCCACATCTTCTAAGGGCAGATCAAATCTATCAATGTAACAAGTAAGTTACCTAAGTTAGGGAATTCATTCTTCCATGGGAATCTTCCATTGCATTACTGTTTAAGCAGGATGCTGGCTGCCCCTCTAGCAACAGGCAAAGTAATACCCACAATCCACCTCTCCTCCCACAGTCTGATTTCCTATTCATGTTCCAAAGCCAGCATTAACAGACTTGGGAAGGGGTTCGTTGTTAAGTCTTTTTTTTTTTTTTTTAAGATTTCAAAGCTCCACTTAAATCTTTCAGCTTTAAATCATTTCTCTTTTATTCGTTCTTTGGAGATTTCTGGGGGATTGCCAATACTTGACTCTGCTCAGACAAAGCTATCCCTGGATATCAGACAAGATGATGAATTGTATTTAAGACTCCATATCAGTTAAAAACCCTGGAGTTTTAGTGAAAAACTTTTCTCAAACACAGTTAAATCTTAGAGCTTGCAAAGAATGCCGAGGGTTAGGTATACTGGTCAAATAATTCAATTCACTAATGCTTTTGGTAGGATTACCAAAACCTAGCAACCAGAAGATTCTCTCTGTCTACCCCAGCCCACCTCTTCCCAGACAAGCCGATACAGCCAGCAGAAGTCCACCAGGTTGAGATAGGAAAACATTGTATATTAAGTGGAAGATACTATTCATTATAGGCAAGTATGAATTTTTTATTCTTTATAAATAAAGTGCATCTCATCATCTTTTTACGTGCCCAAATCTGTGACACATACCACAGTCACTATTGGCCACCGGCGGTTATGATAATCTTCCAGGTCTTTAGCAGTATAGAGACTGCAGGCATGGACAACCCGGATGAAAAGTTGTTCAAAAGCGGAGTTGTTTTAGGAGTATCCTAACAGTTACATTGTTTATATTTTCCTCTCTGGGTAAAGTAAATGTGTGCCTAAACACCCAAGAGAAGACTTACAAGGGCTAGTGGGATGGCTTAGAAGGTGAGGGCACTTGCTGCCAAGCCTGGCAATCGAGTTCAATCCCAAGGACACCAATGGTGGAAGGAGAAGACTGGGCCCACGCAGGGCCCCACATTGGGCCCTAAGCAGTACACTGGCACTGCTATGTTCACAGGCACACATACACACTTGACACACATGCACGCACAAAATGAATAAATACGTGTTGTTTTAATTTACATTGTAAAACTATTTTTATCACATAAAAACAGCAGTTTAACTTCCTTTCGGGGTGCCTTAGATATGGCTAGTTATGGCAACTATCATGTGATGTAACCACTGTTTCTAATTGGGTTTTGCTGTTAGAGTTTGTGTGCTTCTTTTATTTAGGGCTGCAGGGCTTCACACAGAGGCTTGCACATCCTGGGCTATCATTCAGTTCCAGAGAGCTGAACTCCGGTTTGGGTGTCACAAGACCAGAAGTTTGTACCCGTGTTCTCCCAGGTGACTGTCTGAAATGTCACACTTCTCCAGGCCTGTTACACTGGGGCTCCAGAGCACCCTCCTTTTTCCATTCTGTTTGGGAAAAGGAAATGTTGAAAAACGGGTCCTCGGAAGCTCCTCTGGTGGTTAAAGATGAGACACTCTTCTACAACCCTATCCCATGTTAGCATAGATGAGCTACAGCTGCCGTCTGTCTTCACCCAGGCATATATCTCTGCAGACCCCGGGGGCAGATGAGGTGCCCCGGAAGTGGGGATGAGTCAGCTTGTAATGGGGTGAATATTGGCCAATGGGAAACAAGGAAGAGAAAGGAGTCAGATCAATTCCACACACACACACACACACACACACCCGTCCCCTCCTTTTCCTTGCACAAGTTCTCTTTCTGTTTCTTCTGGAAAATTCTAATGTCCAAGGCATGTGTGGACTGTTGTGCTTACTGTGTCCCAGTGTGAACTGCTCAGCCTTGAATTCTCTGAAACCTTCTTTTTACCATCACACAGAAGCCTGCAGGGGAAAAAAAACCACACACACAACAGCAAATAAGTTTCCAGCTTTACCTCTGGCACTGTAGAGGACTCAGCCCATCCCCACAGCCGGCTCACAGCTGAGGGCGTAGAGTTCCTGTGCAACACTGGGCACTTTGTTCTAAAGTGTTTCTAGAACCCAGGCAATCGATATTCTGAAGTCACTGTGGAGCCAGCTGACCCACATTCATGCTTTAGCTCTTGGCTTTATTAACCGTAAGCCCTTTAATCTCCCTTATCAGCCTAATGGAAATAATGCTACCAGCGTCCCTTATCTGGAAATGTCATCCCCAAGATCAAAAAGTATAAAGTGGAGAAGGCAATATGTAAGCCATCAGGTAGGATACAAATGATAATCACTCATGTCACGCAAGAATTTGGTCTAATTGACTTAGTTATCTCTTTATGTCAAAACAATATCTGAGTTGTGAAAACCTTTCCCCAGTTATATTTATGTTTTATGTAAATCACAACCTAGGACAATAAAGATAAACCATCGCTGGCAAATTCTTGAGGCAGAGTTTTTGTTGGCTGGTGTGTGTGTGTGTGTGTGTGTGTGTGTGTGTGTGTGTGTGTGTGTGTGCTGTTGTGTGTCCATGCATGCTTTTGAGGATTGAGTCCATGCTTGGTAGGTACGCAAACACTAAGCTACACCCTCTAGCCCTCAGGGCAGTTCATTTTGTAAATAAAGTTTTAATCAGAGCTACAACCTATTATTTTATATATAATCTCACAGCTGTTTCCACACTTAACATTTTTATATTATTTAATTTTTCATGTATAGATGTTGTCTCTGTATGTATGTCTATACGCCATGTTCGTACCGAGTGCCTGTGGTAGCCGTGAAACTGGAGTTCAGATGGTTTTGAGCCCCCAGTGTAGGTGCTGGGAATTGAACACTGGTCCTCGGAAACTAGACAGTATTCTTAACCACTAAGCCATCTCTCCAGCCCCTGTTTCCCCCTTTTAAGGACAGAGATTATTTGCAGCTGAGTCTGCCCACAAAGCCATAAACGTTTACTAGTGACTTTTTGTAGTGAAAAATATTTACCAGTGCTGGCACCAGAGGAAATGTTAGCTGTTCTGTTCTGTTCTGTGTAGTGACTACTCTAGAGCAGAGACATGGTATTCATATATTTTTTTTTTTTTGCACTCATCCATTGATGGATTTGCTTCCTTATTTAGGGAGAGGAGGGGTGTGCACATATCCCTGTCACAGAGCACATGTGGAGGTCAGAGGTCAGCTCTGGAGTCTGCTCTCCTTTCACCATGTGGGTTCGCAAGATAAAACTCGGGTCCCCATGTTTGGTGGAAGATGACATTACCCGCTGAGCCATCTCACTGGCTCTGACTGTTGTTTATTTCTGATTCTCTTCCATTTTCATTTTAGTAGATATTTAAAAAGTATAAAAATGTACTAGTTAGGTTTACCATACACATGATGGACACACAAACAGATGAGCAATTGTGTTAGGGATGGACGGTCAGGCGTATTAAAGAAACAGTTTGCAGTTTTGCAGTGCCACTGACTGTTTTGCCTGCTCTCCTCTGTGTCATGACAGGAATTCGGGCATCTATTCCCCTTTGACTAATATTTGCCTAGGTCTAACTTTCCACTATAGAGCACAGTAACACAGCCAATAGATAGGATTTGCTTTCTCGTAGATCCAGGGTTACTCGGCAGAGCCTGGTGATAGGCTCCATTTCCAACCTTGCCCAGGTTTGAGACATGTATACGGCTAGTGAAATGTAGGGCTCCGACACAATTGGGCCACCACTGCATTATTCTTGGCTGACTGCAAATGGGCTTTATCTGCCTTGATGACAAATGGATTACACTGAGCATTTTCATGAGATTCCAAAGACAAAGGGGAAAAAAAAGGTCTCAAAGACTCCACGAACCTGAGAATTCACAGGAAGAAAAAGTAGCCTAATTCAGGGTGCCTTCAAGTCCTCCTGGATTTTTACATCTCTCCAGTTGTCCCTAACAATCTCTTGCTCTTACTTTGTTGAGTGATGTCACCTGACCCTCCCCACACCACCCATGCTGGCTGGCTTCTGTACCTCTAATGAGACTGCACCTTTTCCTGCCTTCTGTGCCTTTGAATTTAATCCAGAATTCTGAAAGACCAGAGGCCTGTGCTCTGACTTAAATTATTGAAGTGGGTCAGTATTTATGTTTTTAGAAGCAAAGTTCTTTCTATGAAATGAGAAAAAAAAGGACATCGTACAACCATTCAAACCATCAGCTGCCTGTGTAGATATTCCTTTTACTCTCTTTTTTTCTAATGGAGGGCAGTTTCTCAATTCCTTCTATACTCCTTCCTCCTTCTATCATTTAGTTCCTGGGCTGAGAGCCAAGGAACTTTCTGTGCCTGTTGGAAACTGATGGAACTGGTACACATCAGACACACACACGCTGTGTCTTTCTCCTTGACTCCTGTTTGACGTTGAAACAAAGGCATTTCCATCATTGATGCAATAAGTGAAATGTTGGTTTGGCCTAGGAGGAAGTGTTTAGCTACCCTGAAATAGTGGGCTCTGTAACAGCTCATTTTGCCGATCTATGCTGCCCCATAAGAGACGCCAGGTGAGATTCACTCAGTGGAGCAACAAATGCATCATCTGACCACGGATGTGAGGGGCATCTGCACTCAGTGTGTTGCACATTCCTAAATCAGAAATTCCTCAACAATGGTTTGGAAGCAAAGGGTATAGAAAGACTGAGGGACTGTCCCTCGTTGTTCAAACTACATCCTCCATGTTGAGACACTTAACACAAATAATGTTTCCAATAAAATTGAGAATGAGAAAAAGCTATCTGGTTGCTACGAGTCAGAACACTCACATTTGCATCCCAAGTTTCCCACTTACGTTGACGCTTCACATAAGAGTCTTTACCGTTTGAGCTTCAGTTTGCTCATCTACAAACCAAACAATTAAAAAAAAAAAAAAAAGTACTGCTTATATACAAATTGGTTGTGATGAGTAAATCAAGCAACTGTTTTAATATCAGGTCACGTGAAGTGCCCAATAAATGTAAAGGAGAGGCAAGTTCATCTCTCTGTTTCTCCTTTTTCCCTTGTCCACAATTATTTGGCATTGGAATGTTGACAGGACTCTGTAAAAGGGTAGTTTCATGGCAAAGACTTTTATAACTCTTCCAGAGTTTGTGATGTGTTTTTGGGAAGGGGACTTTGAGCTAAAAGACTAACAGTTTGAATTTTGAGAAAAGATTTCTAGGAACATGACCATTTTTGTTAATGAGATTCGTATATACCTTCCTGGTTTTAATTTTTAAAATGCATAATTTGTTGGTTCACATGCAGACACACACACACACACACACACACACACACACACACACACACACACACATCAGACTACAGGGCTGTGTCAGTTTTAGTCTGTCTCCTCAAAAGACACACTAAACTCCTAATCCGAGGTAGCTGGAAATGTGACTTCATTCAGAATACAGTCCACAGATATAATCGGGTGAGATAAGGAACACTTCCTGGATCAGACCTGTGATGGTTAATCTCAGCTTGAAAAGCTCTAGACTCAGATTGAGGGAGGGGGGTCTCTTCACTTGCCTGGGGGCATTCTCTTGATTGAGTTACCCAGGATGGGAAGATCTATCCACTGGAGTTAGTACCCAAGCCAGGATCCCTGTGAGATGAGACCATGCGCTTAGAGGCAGCATTCTCCACTCTCTACTTCCTGATTGTCTGTTATATCCCGGCATGATGCAACCAGCTCTCACAAGCTCCTGATGCCAGGACGTCTCTTCTTTCGTGATGGGACTAGTCCTGGAACACTAACCCAAAGTGAACACTTCCTCCCTCAATTGTTTTGTCTAGGTATTTTATCCCAGAGACAGGAACACTACTAATACAAGGTTCTAAGCTGGATAACGGGCACCTTACAAGGTGTCTGAGAGCAAGGAGGAGACAGATACACAGAGAGGAGATGGCCATGTGGCATGGCAAGGGTTAAGGTTCTACTCATGTTTCACTTAATAACACAGACAAGGAATACTAGGGTCACCTGACCAGAAAAATGAGGATTTTTGGCCTTTCTTTTTCGTTTTCTTTTTTTAAAAATTTATTTATTTATTATTACGTATACAGTACTCTGCCAGCATGTATACCTTCACACCAGAAGAGCGCATTAGATCACATTATAGATGCTTGTGAGCCACCATGTGGATGCTGGGAATTGAACTCAGGACCCCCGAAAGGATAACCAGTGCTCTTAAGCTCTGAGCCATCTCTCCAGCACCGGACTTTGGCCTTTGAAGGATCATGACCCTCCACCACTTTGTTTATGTACCTCAAACCTACAGAACTGTTGTAGGATGCATTTTTTCAAGCTGACCCAATTTTAGTTCTTTGTTACTGCACTCATAGAAATCTGTGAGCTACCTGAAGTTTCCCTAGCATCATACATTTTTAATACTGACCTCGTGTTGACAGAAAAGGGCCAGAGAGAGTTCATCAGGCCAAACCCATGTTTGACAGTAAAATTATCATTTGTATACTACTATATGACTTTCTTAATCTCATCCTCTTGGTCCTGGAGATGACATTTCCAGATAAGGGACGCTGGTAGCATTATATCCATTAGTCTGATAGAGAGATTAAAGGTCTTACAGTTAATAAAGCCAAGAGCCAAAGCTTCAATGTAGGTCAGCTGGCTCCACAGTGCCTTCAGCACCTTGAATGCCTGGGTTCTAGAAACACTGTAGAACTAAGTGCCCAGTGTTGCACAGGAACCCTCTGTTGTCAGCTATGTGGGGGGGGGGGGGGGGGAACCGGCTGGGTCCTCTAGAGCGCCAGAGGTAAGTTAAGGACTGATGTGTTGTTCTGGAGGTAGGGACCACAGTGGTTACAGTGATAGAAGAGGAAATGATTCAAGGTCTTTGAGAAAATGGTCCTCCGGCTTGCCCATTTCACAGAGAGTCACTGCGGAGCTCAGCAGGCATCAGCACTGAGTATATTTGTTTGACATAGAATTTTCTGGATGGGCTATGTGAAAGAACCAAAGAGCAAAGACAGAAAAGAAGTATCTGATTGCCCCCTTACTTCCCATTAGCCTGGTGAAGGAAGACAGGTGTAAACCAGGACCTTGCCATTAACCCTGGGCAAGATTTTACAAGACTGAGCTGGCCAGCTTTCCACCACTGGGTCAGCTATCTCAGAGGATCAAAGTGGAGGGTGAAGACTAATTAGGGCGTGGCTTTAGGAGGCCATGGCTGACTGGTCCACTGCCTTCCTGTCTGTGATAAGGTAAAACAGCATTGTGGGGTGTTTAGGGAAAAACAAAACTACTGGCTTCATGGGAACTGGGAAGTAAAGTGAGAGGAGAGGCCCCACCGTGGGCAAGTTCCTGTCTCTGAGCTTCCTCCCTTTACTCATCCCCTCCCCTCCCTTAAAGGCTCCTTCAACTTCCAAGAAGCACCCCAGGCTAGCCCATGAGCCTTTTGCAGGCTCTGCCCTAGAAACACCCTAGTGCCTCTCACCACGGCTTCTGTCCTCAAAAGCACACCTCTAGGGAGTGAAAAAACAGTTTGTGTTTTAGAATGAAGACGTCAGTCTTTCTGGGTGAAATCTTTAAATCATGCCTGGAGAATTTAAAATAATGTATAGAAGTAAAGGAAATAATGCCCAACTTATCACCTATCAGAGTATATATTTATTTTGTATTTCTTTGTTATATATATATATATATATAAAGATGATTTCATGTATGGTCTTCTCCCCATCCCTCTGTCAGGATGAGAATTCTTGTAGTTTTCCGGTACAGCTAGTCCGTATTTACTAGTTTTCCTACTGTGTGTTTGTTGTACACAGAGAAGTATATATGCATAGTAGGTACGTGATAGCCATATAGTAGCATAGATCTAGTGCGTATATGCAATTCATGTAGTATTAACCTCTATGCATATGCATATGCATACATATATATGTTTGTCTACTCAAATTTGCATATATATATGTATCGCATGCATGTGTATATATATCACAGCCTAATGGGGAAAAACTTAAACATTTAATAAGTACTACTTAAATATTGTAAGTCTTAAAGGCAGCCCATACCATGAAATATTATGCAGCAATTGTTAGAAATCTGAATTAGAAATGTGAAGTCACATAAAGACACGTGAGACTTTTAGCTAAGTGACCCTGGCAGGTTGCTGGGTACAGTATGCGTGGTTGGATGTCACTTGTACAACTTGTTCTTCCCACACACAGAGTGTGTGCACCAGAAGCCACCCATGAGTGACAATGAGTGGGCAGACAAGCAGAAGAACTTCCACGTCTCTCCTTTGTCTTACAGTTCTTAAAAAGTGAGCATGCGGGACTGGAACAAGGGCTCGGAGGTTCAGGATACTGGTCGTTTTTCCAGAGACTCTGAATTTCCAGAACGTACATGGTGGCTCATCACCATCTGTAACTTTAGTGTGAGGGGATCCAATACCCTCTTCTGGCCTCTGCAAGAACCAGGCATCAGGCACACATGTGGCCTGACATGCACTCAGGCAAAACACCATACACATAAAGTAAAAGTTTAAAAAAGTAATATTCGTAAAAAAAAAAATTAGAATGTGCTACTTCTCCAAAGTATTTTTTTTTTTGAAAATTTAAAGATATTTAAAATGACCAAGGAAAGGAATGGGCTGCAGACAGAGGGAGTGCACACGGAGTGCAGGAGAAGCAGCCTTCTGCATGCTGCTGGGGGCAGGGCATGAGGAGCCTCAAAGGGAGTGAATTTGAGTCCTGTCTCCAGCAAAATGTAAAGGCAAATGCCTCCCCTGGCTGTGAGCTTCCTCTTTGACTTGCTATTATCAGTATCTGAAACCACTGCTTGCATAAGTTCCATATGAGAAAGCTCATGTCCCAGGGTAGTGGTTTGGGCAGGAGCCTTGGTCCCGTAAAAAGCAAGATCTATCATGAGGTTCATGGGTCAATGAGAGAAATTTCCTCAAAAGGGATTCCTTCTCCTCCCTCCTCCCTCCTTCCCTCCCTCCTCTCTCTCTCTCCTCCTCTCTTATCTCTCTCTCCTCTCCTCTCTCTCTCTCTCTCTCTCTCTCTCTCTTTCTCTCTCTCTCCTAGCTTTGTTTACTCATTCTCAGTACGGTGAGCCACTCTTACCAGATGCCAGACTAATGGTACCCAATTTGGACTTGAATCTCCAAAAGAGTGAACTGATAACCACTTCTCCTTATAAAGCTACTTGCCTGAAGTATTTTGTCACAGTGAGAAGAATCTAATTAAAGCACTTCCCCTCTCTTGCCCACCCCACACCATTCACTAGCTTTTTAGGCCTGCATATCTCCATGTCGTTTCATGTCCTTGCTCCTGCACTCAAGCTGATCCTCTTGCCTGGACATACTCCACCAACTCATTTGCTGGATTAACCATCCAATCCCCTAGATTCTTAAAGTACCTGCTGTATACATGCACCTTCCAGAATCTTCGCCTGTGTGCAGTCTACTTTTTCCATTAACAGTTAGTTAAGTCCAGCAAATGCACAGCACTGGTTTAGCACCTTGTTTGAGTCTGTAAAGGAGAGGAAGATAGGTGTAATTCATGACTAGGAAGAGGATATAGAGCTCCCACAAATCCAGCTCCTGTTCCTCCCAATTAAAATGGCCAAGATGCACCAGCCAAGGATGTCCCCTGGAGGGGGAGACCTGGTGGCACTCAGAGGAAGGACAGCAGGTTACCAAGAAGATACTTGATACCCTATGAGCATATACAGGGGGAGGTAATCCCCCTCAGAAACAGTCATAGGGGAGGGGAATAATGGGAAAATGGGAGGGAGGGAAGAATGGGAGGATACAAGGGATGGGATAAACATTGAGATGTAACAAGAATAAATTAATAAAAAAAATTTAAAAATAAAATAAAATAAAATGGCCAAGATGCATTCTCAAATTTTGGCTCTTCTTAACCTCTTGGCTCATTTTAGGAATGTCACTTCACCTTCTGGGAGAAGGTCACAGTGGGAAACGCAGTGAGCAAGCCTCCTGGGAGGAGGTCTGCTGGACAGTATACTGCCACAGTATATAGAATTGTGCAACCTGCATAATTTATCCTTTTAAAATGAGCTACACTCGCCAAAGAGTGAATCGCTACTGATACAAATGCAAGGGAGCCCTCAGCGGCATCTCTGCTATGCATTAGCCTGCGCAGAATCAATCCACTGCCAAGTTAAGCATGGGCCTGAAATCGCTAATGGAGCCCCCATGCAGTTCGTGCATGCGACGTGCAGTCGGGAGTCATGCATAATGCAGAGTAGGGCAAATGCTGAAGGAGCTCCCACAAGCCAACTTGATCCTGGTTTAATAGATACGAGGAACTGATCTTCAAAAAAAGACAGTCTGTGATTCTTGGAATCTCCAAGCAGCTTGAGAACAGGCCTCAGTACCAGCATCTGGTCAGTCCCCTCGTTCAGCTAGTATGTATGAAGGACAACTCAATATGGTAGTTGAAGTGATGAATAATTTGTACCCACTTCATGTAATATAGATGTTCCCACACACTTGCATGTACCTCTGGGATTGAATTTTTTGCCCCTCTGTACCTTTTAGTCCATGTACTATGAGAGTGAAGAGAACTGTACACTAGAAGCTCGGGAAGCCAAGCAGTACCCACTCACTCCAGGCCATGCTGGAGAGACACTGTTTGAACAAAGATATGGGACGCGATGCTTGTGTAAAATCAAAGGGATCAGAAGATGGAGATGGATCATCTTCCAGACTCTGCAAAGCCCTAAACAGGGCTCACTAAGGGGACTGAGATGACTTGCCATGCAAACATGATTACATTGGCTCATGTATCTCTGGGGTGGGGAGGACTGAAAGACTACCTCACTGATGAAAGAGTTACACAGGATAGTCTAATCCAACTCAGATAAGTAGATCTAGCATCGTTAAACTTGGGACTCTATACTTCATTAAGTTTAGGGATTTTCTTTTTTTTTTTTTTTTTTTTTTTTTTTCTTTTTCTTTTTTTTTTTTTTTTACTGTCAGGCTATGTGGAAAGCACAGAAAAGGCAGTGTCGGTGGGCAGATGGAAGATGTCGAGGACGCGCAAAAGCGGAGCAGCAACAGAAGGTAGGACATTGAAGTGGGAGGGTGCGATGCAGGAAAAAGGGGTACAGGGTTGAAACCACACTTTTTCAAGTCTAGGGAAAGTTGAGAAAGTAAGAGACAAGAGCTTAAACAGTGTTGCTTGGAGTTACAGACAGCTAATAGAATGTACTAATGCGAATTTAAAAGCCAGCAGGAGGCATATGGGAGGGAGGTCAATACAGGCCACATCCAAGCCTTTCATATTGAGGAGGCCACAGCTATTGACTAAAGTGACAAATCAAGAGATGTATTTGTGGGAGCAGCCACGAAAATCACCAAAAGCCAATGTTAAGTAAATTTGTCTCTGTTGCTAGGGACTGGAATGGTAGTTATGCCGTATTATTTAATAGCTTACAATGCATAAATTATACTTCGACTAAAACACTTCAGGTGGATGTTTCTGGAAGATGAGGTACAGCAGAGACAGAAATAGCTGGCCTGTTTGCAAAACTCATGAGCTGGTGTTGTCCTGATTTTCTGTGTATTACTGAAAAAAAGTTATATTGCATGCTTTTTTTTTTTCTTTTTTCTGATACAGGATTTCCTTGTGTAGCCTTGGCTGTCTGGACTCACTTTGTAAAACAGGCTGGCCTTGAACTCACAGAGATCCACCTGCCTCTGTCCGCCCAGTGCTGGGATTTCAGGGTGGTATTCACTTGTATAATTCTGTGGTGATAGCCATGCTGCGTTTCTGCACTGTTCAGCACAGTAGCCACCAGTCACAGGTATCCTTTGGGTACCTGAGAAGATGCCAGTGCCGCTAAAGAATATACTTTTAGTTTAGTTTATTCTAATTTAAGGAGCAACATGTCGCGGGTGTGTAGAGAACTGTGTAGCACAGCAGGAGAATTGGATGGGAGGTGTGAGCCAGTCTCTTTCTTACCAACATGTCTACATGACCTGAAATTCCACAGCTGTGAGTGAGACGCTTTTATAATTCAAGAACCCCAGGATTCCTTAATTTGTGAGAAATACGAAAAAAGTAAAGCCACGGAATAGTGTAATGGCGAAGAAAGATTCTACAACGCGGACTGGCCTCTTCTGATGGATGGCTGCCTTTGGGATGCCTCCATGCCTGTGAGCAATCCCTCTATCAGGCCCTTGCACTGCAAACACGTTGACTGCAGCTATATGCTCCACTGAGTTAGTCACAGCTCGCACTCTTCCCACAATACTTTGCCACCCTTTGTATGAAGCTTCTCCCTCTCAACGCATGTCGTGTCTGGGGTACATTTAAAGCTATACATGTATGACCTCTAACCTCTCATGAGTGAGAGAATAAATACACAGGTGCATCCTACTGACCACATGCACTCCAACCCAAAAGAAGGGCACTTACCAAGAACTAGGGGACACATGACTTCTCTCAACTAAACCCAAAACCTGGTTCTCTCCCTCCCTCCCTCCCTCCCCTCCCTCCCTCCCTCCCTCCATCCATCCATCCACCCATCCATCCATCCATCCATTTTTTCTCCCTGTCTGGGTTTTGATCATCCCCGAGTCATCAGGCTAAATGATGACTCTGCCTCTGTCTAACAACAAAGCCTCAGGTTACATACTCTGTTTCCTCCCTACTAGGTGGAAATCAAAACTGCATGAACATCACAGGCTTCTAGAAAGGATGAGGTGATATATTACACAGGATGGAAGGACTCAGTGCAGATATGCCAGATAGGATGCCTCTGTGGTAGCTCTTGCTATTTCAAAGACAATAAACTAAGAGTACCTCTGCTTGACTGCACAGGTTAAGAAACTTCCAGTCATTCATTTCTTAAAAGTATCTATCAGGCCACCTTCCTCCTCCCTCAGCCTGCCAAACTCTTTAGATCTATTGCAAAAGCAAAGGCACAATTGTTTTTAGAGAAAGGACAAATTGCATCAAAAAGACATTCTTGGATTTTTCACTTCTTTTGTTTATGTGTACGAGTCTTATGCCTGCATGTGTGTGTATTAACCGCGTGCTTGACTGGTACGTTCAGAGAGCGAAAGAGGACATCAGCTTCTCTGCAGCTGGAGTTCTAGACAGTGTGAGCCACTACGTGCTGGGAACTGAGCCCAGGTCCTCTGCAAGAGCGAGGAGTGCTCCTAACTACTAACCTATCTCGGGACCTCTCAAAGATATTTTTTTTTTGAAAATATGATGGCAGGCAGTACTCTTCAGTCTGATGTGAGTTATAGAAGCAAAAATGACCTGTTTGAAGCAGAAAGAGTCAAATGGTGTATACTCACTTATATCTGGACACTAGCCCAAGGAATATGTCCCATGAAAGTATTCACTTACCAGGAAAGTGGGACAGAGGGGAAGACATCCTATTGGGACTTTAGGTGAGAGAAGCATGGGAGAATGGGGAAATAGAAGGATCCAGAGGGTCCTAAAAACCTACAAGAAGAACATTATGATGGGCAGATCTGGGCCCAGGGGTCCTGATCAAACTATGACACTAGCCAAGGACAATATGTCCAGTAAATGTCAAACCCCTACCCAGATCTAGCCAATGGACAGGACATTCTCCACAGTTGAGTGGAGAGTGGGGACTGACTTTCACATGAACTCTGGTGCCCCATATTTGACCACGTCCCCTTGATGTGGAGACCTGGTGGCACTCAGAGGAAGGATAGCAGGCTACCAAGAAGAGACTAGATACTCTATGAGCATATACAGGGGGAGGAGGTCCCCCTCAGTCACAGTCATAGGGGAAGTAGTAAGGGGAAAATTGGAGGGAGGGAGGAATGGGAGGACACAAGGGATGGGATAACCATTGAGATGCAATATGAATAAATTTATAAAATATATTTTTAAAAATTAGGAAAAAATAAAGAAAAGGTAATGCTTCAGAAAAATGACCTGTTTGATGGTCCAGCTCATCCCCTTACCCAAAGAGCACGTCCAGCCTGCATGCTGTTACCACACCAATCTTATATGGGTAGAGCACAGTGGATAATGCCTATCTACCTGAGAGCATGAAGACAGATGCTCCTCATTTTGTTTGCAGAATAGCTTCTTATTAATATGAAAGTAACACACGCATATGGACAACAAAGAAAAATGGAAGGGAAAACAAATATCACTCATGACCCTAACTCAAACTACCAAAGATGACCACTGTTAAACTCCTGATACACACAAATTCAGGAACAGTATGCATGTGTATATGACTGAATAAAAATAAACATAAACTAATGTACATCATAGTTAGCTTCAGATTGTCAACTAGGCATACTGGGAAGAGAACCTCGGTGGAGGAATTGTCCATATCAAATTGGCCTGTGGGTATATTTATGGGATTTTTCTTGATTTGCCGATTGATGTGAGAGGGCTATCGTTGGGGAGGTGGGTGTGGGCTATGCACAAGCCTGGAAGCAAGCCAGTAAACATTAGCCCACCATGCTATCTGCTCCAGCTTCTCCTGTGGCTTCCCTTGATGCTGGACCGGAACCCATAAGATGAAATAAACCCTCTCTTTCCCAAGTTGCTTCTGGTCATGGTGTTTACCACAGCAACAGAAAGTGAACTAGGACATATGTATGCAAGTACATTAGGCATTATATAATTCCATAAAATATATTTATAAAATTTAGAAATAGGAAGCAGAAAATAGATTCACAAATATACATTCAAATGGGATCATGAACTCTGTGGCATTTTATGATATTTTTATTTTACTTGACCACATATTGCAGATCTTTCCTGGTCAACAGTTTGTATTTGTATCATTTTGACCTAATTTAATATTCTCATATATTCCATAAGCTCTCCCCACCACACCAATCCACTCTTGAGTAACAGTAGACTGCTTCCTGTTTTCACAGATTGTTTTGTTGGGTTTTTGCTATTTCAAACTATCTAGGTAATGACTAACTCCATCTCATTAGCTCTGTGAAATCATTTTAGACATGAAATTACTGCGTGAATAAAAAGCACATTTGTGTGGGTTTTAGTATTTATTGCTCAAATCTTCAGAAACGTAGCATGCTGCCCTTCCCCTGGAGGAAGGGGTCACATTCTCTGCCTTCAGTGACTGTTGTCTGTCTCGTTTGGGCCAATCTGATGAATGAAAAAGAATGCCTGATTCTTGTTTTAATTTTGATTTTTTTTTTTTTAGCGGATTATTGATGCCTATGAAGTGAATACTTCTCATAGGTACATCAGCCATTGTTCCTGTTGTTCCACTGAAGATGCTTCATTGTTTTCAGGTTCTGGAGCTGGAAGAGACTGGAGACAAGCTGCCTTCCCATCCCTAGACCTAGCTGTCCTTCTGCATCCTTCAGTGTCTAGACCTTCCTTGTCCTTCGGTGACAGCTAACACGAAGACTTCCCAAAACATCAGCCACAAGAGCTCTGCTCTTCCGCGTTCTTGAAGATGCTTTTGTAAAACTATTCTCTCTCTCTCTCTCTCTCTCTCTCTCTCTCTCTCTCTCTCTCTCTCTCTCTCTCTCTCTCTCTCTCTCTTTCTCTCTCTCGGTCAGAGATTGACACCAGACATCTTCTTTAGTTGTGTCCCACCTTGGTTTTTGAGACATGGTCTCTCATTGGCCTGGCACCCATTAATTAGGCTAGGCTAGCTGACCAATGAGCTCCAAGGTTGCACCTGTCTCTGCCTCCCAGAGTTGTGGGGGGGGGGCAGGGGGGGTGTGGAAGGGAAGGGATTACAGATTCACATGGCTCCATCTGGCTTTTTATGAGGAGGGGATCAGAATTCCTGTCCTCAAGCTTGCTTATTGTGTACTTTAGCTGCTGTGCCATCTTACTATCCCTTGCTCTGTGGCTGTTAAGACACTTTTCGGTGAGATGATTATTTGTATCATTATCTGTTCCACGCCCCCAACAATTTTTGCATGCTTAGTACAACCCAACCACAAAGGAGACTGGAAGTGGAAAGGAAGCTTACACGCACTCAGTGCTCACTGCCTCCTACATTTTACAAATGCCAGAAGCCCAAACTCACGTTTGTCTACTGCCTAACTGATTATATTTATTTCAGTTTTCCAGATGAAGAAATTAAGTCGAGGGGAGTCACACAACGGGGACAGAGCTGGGGTTTCAGCCCCGGCATTCTACTTCTGAATCCTGGACTCCTAATGAGTAGGTTATGAAAAATTGATTCAGCAAATAGCATGTTTCCCATTAAAAAAAAAAAAACAACAACAACCAAAAACCATGAGAACTTAGAACAGCAAAGTTTAGTCACACGTGCGTGTGCGATCTCTTACTGACAGAAACATGATGTTAAACAGCTCTGCACACTGGTGCTGTGTGTTTGTGGATAAAGGTGGTAAAGTCCCAGCCAATCTGTACATTTAAAAATACATATAACTCATGATTTAAATTCCATTAGGAAACTGTGCTTTTATCTCTTTTATCTCCTGATACAACTAAAGTGAAAATGGCTGAAAGGGAGGGAAAAGGTCCGTTTTGCTATTTAGTGCAGTTTGTCAGAGTAGAGAAATGGGATTGAATTTCAAAGCCATAGGCAAGCTGGCTACAATCTGCAGCTACACAGTTGATGGTTTTTCCCCTCCTTTATTTACAGCTCTTTTGATAAGCCTTCAGCAAGTTGCATAGGTTGCTCTGGTTGCATCTCGTTTGACCGGATTAGAATACTTGATGACAGTTTGGAGAAGTTTGAGGCAGATGGTTCTTGACATTTTTCATGGCATCAGTTACAAACCATGCAAGAAGCTCTTTCATCCTTTGTTTATCCTTCACTTAGAAGCCACTATAGTAGGTCGTTAAACTTTCATTTTTCACAGTGCTGATTAAGGCGTACTCCAAGGCAGATGTTACTCTGCACCATTTTTAACAATTTACATTTAGCAGCGAAGCTGGTTCTGTACCCCTCCTAGGATCACTCTTTCAAACCTTCAAAGTCAGTCCGAAACACTGAGGCTCCCTGAACAATGTAACGTCTTGCAAACTTCACGTGGCTGCCGAAACCCCCATTGCTTATCATTCGCATGTAAGGGTTTGCTAGTCAACACACAGGAAAACTCAATAGTGTTCTTTCTTCACAGAGCGAGAGAATTATTTAAGAGGCAGCTCATTAAACAAAGAGAGGAGAGAAAGGGGGGGGGGACCACACATGCCATCAGCAACAAAAGACACAAGTCTGAATATAACCTGTCAGAATATCTTAATTTTTATCAAGGCACTTCTAGAATGAGACATGATTGACAGTCCTGAAGTGCAAAATTCCTTGCACATCACAGATGCTTTGCTTTGCTTCTCCATGTTTTAGTGACTTGGTAAATTACATACTATTTAGTTCAACTCAAGACAAATAAAAGTAGATGAAAGCTCCGTTAGGTAGAGCACAGTGTTGACAAATGGGCTCATTACATGCAAATCCTGACAAAATTCTATTGTGCCTCGGGAAAGCACAATCTTTTGCTCTGTCACTTCTGGAATAATTTGGAAGCACATTCCCTTTCCATGCCGATGGTAGCATCCTGTTTAGGAAAAGGATGTGTGGGCCATCAGGAAGACAGCATCCACAAACAATGCTAGGATATACTTACTCCCAATCTCATCACAAATGAGAACTGTCAGCCAGACTTGAGTCAAAGATCCTGGACTGCTCATTCATCAAAAGGAAAAGCAGAAAGAAACAAAACAAAACAAAAGCCCAGTGACAACCAAATAAACAACAGGATAGGCAGCCGCCTCCTTCTGACATACAGAACTAGCTTACTCTGACATACAGAACACAGCAACTCTGGCTCTAAATCGAATTTGGATATCTGGCCTAACACCTCAAATAAAATATTTGGAAAATCAACCTCTTTCTTTGTCTTTTCCTCTTTTTGTTTGTTTGTTTGTTTGTTTTTGGTTTGGGGGTTTTGTTTTGTTTAATTATTTGGGTAAATGGACGAGATGAGAAGTTCGAAGACAGCAAAGAATTTCCCACCACGATAGACCAGGCTCTGTGAATTCCAGATTGTCATCTATGGGTGTCTGTTCCCTGATTCATTCGGTACTGAGGAAGCCTGAGTCAGAATCAGTAAATGACAGCAAACACAGCATCTGTCTAGGTCATGTGTGCCGACAAAGGTTGCTGGCATCTTCCTGGAAACTCAAGTGGGACACAGATGAAGAAACTGCAGTGTCACTGAAGAAAAGACAGACACACGGACAGTAGAGCTGGGGTCACGCGGGCTGTGCTCACGCTGCTGGAGGATATCTACCACAGGACGCAGTAATTGGCAAGTTTACTACATACCGCACAAAGAGGAGGGTTAGGCAATCTTGCTGGGAGGTCTCTAGAGTGGAGCAGCCTTAGGCTGAAGTCACCCTGGAGGAAGAAGCTGTGGTTTTTATCCACATGGCTCCATCCATAGAGAACACTTGTACTAGAGCCAGAGGAAGGCATTGCCATGCCTCTGAGCCTTACCGAGGGGGTCCTTGATATAGCCATGTCCATGTCAACAGCATACCCACAAACAACATTCCACCCGTTTCCCACAGAGAGTGGTTCTTTTTCCTGATTTTTGCATCTTTAGCTAGCATGGGTCTTTGTGAAATGCCGTTCGCATTTGGTCACATGTTAGCCCCAGCCAGTAGTAGCTTCTAGTTACCTGAGCTAATAGTAGAATATGCAGAGGGGTTTCACCAAGAGGATGCTTTCATATAAATTTTACTCAGACACTGTAAAGGCAACAGACCAGGAGATGATTGCCATCTGCAAGATGCCTCACTAATACTCACAGTTTTGGGAGGTAGATGTGTCCAGGCATCTGTGCACAGCATGGGGAAGCATCGAGACCAGTGAAGAAGCCAAGGGAAAGAGTACACAATGGATTAAGAGCCAATATTGTAGATTTTTTGGAGGAGAAATGAGCAACATAAGATAAGAACTAGACAGTTCCAGTAGACCCAGCTTGGAGGAACTCTGTAAGGAGGTCACTCACCCTGCTAGGGGGTATCCAGTCAAACTCAGTGGTATGGTGGTTTGAACAGTAATGGCCCCCATAGACTCGTGTTTTTGAATGCTTGGCCCACGGGGAGCAGCACCATTAGGAGGTGTGGCCTTAATGGAATAGGCGTGGCCTTGTTGGAGGAAGTGTGTCAGTGTGAGGGCGGGCTTTGAGATCTCCAATGCTCAAAGCTCTGCCCAGTGCAGAAGAAAGCCTCCTCCTCCTGGCTGCCTTCAGATCACGATGTAGAACTCTTGGCTCCTGCAGCACTGTGTCTACCTGCCTGCTGCCGTACTTCCCGCCGTGATGACAATGGACTGAACTTCTGAAACAGTAAGCCAGCTCCAACGAAATGCTTTCCTTAATAAGAGTTGCTTTGGTCGTGGTGTCCCTTCACAGCAATGGCAATCCCAACAAAGACACACGGTAAATGCAGGAGGGCAACTCTCATCAGCTTCTCTGATGAGCAAAGACCAGTGCACCAAGCCCAAGACCCAGAGGCCTAGTGGAGAACAATGAGAAAGAGGAGTGCTTCCTGGCTACAGCTTGAGGCTGCTGGCACCCATAGGCAGACAAAGCAATGGCTGCTTCAAGCATGCATGTGCTGTCCTCAGCCCATGCTGGCTCTTAGATAAAGGCATCTTACTACCTTGACCTTTCTACAGAGTGCTCACAGCATGACAGCTAGTTTTCCCAGATGAGAGCAACAGGGAGAGGGAGAATAGGGCTGGACAAAAGGGAGCCCAGCTAGCGTCCACCACTGTCTTGGACATGGCATCCTATCCCTTTGGCTAAAATCACTATACCAGAAGTAACTAGGTTCAACCGTAGTCAAAGGAAGACTGTGTGAATATTGCAAAGTGGAATCCTGGGGGCCATTTTACAGTTGACCTACTACATACAGAACTGGTCAGAAAAAAAAAATCACAAACAAACTAAAACTACATCAACCAAGGAATCTCCCTTTCTAGTTGCATGACAGTAGGGAAAAAAAAGTCTGTGGCTGTGCTTGAGCTAAGCTTTCTCCTGTTTCACAGGTGTGTCACGGGGGTACAGTCACTGATCTCTTACAGCACAGAACGGCCTTCTAACCTTCAGGCTGCAGTACACAATCCCAATAAAACACAGGGAAGGAGCAAGTCCAGTCAGTAGAAGTCCACAGTCTGCACAGAGTTCTGTGCAAAGGGATACTTAACGTGTAACAAGATGGGCAGAGGCAGTGACAACCTTAAATAAAGAAACAAGGGTGTTGCTATGACAGCTGCTTTGGGGTCTCAGTGTGGAATTTGAATCGAGGTGCTCCCACCCAGTGTTAGGGAACACCTGGAAAGAAGACAGTCCTGCCTATGTTGAAGGAAGCATAATGCCAAAATGTTATTTTGGCAAACAATCTGGCAAATTTAAACTGGTCCAGACCCCTCGGTCTGTGATAATCCTTCTGGGAACTGAACCCAGAGAAATAACACAGTAAGCACAGTAAGGAACACATTTGTGAAGAAAGCCATTGGTGTCCTCTCAAGGTAAACAAATGGGTAGATAATGGGCAATTAAAAGTAATTTCAGTGCCTACAAATGGTAGATAAATTAGATAAATGACAGATCAGGTAACACGGGCATTTGCTAAAGTTCTCTTTTTCTTTTGAAGGATATTTTCAAATTTTATATTTTACTGACAGTTTTCCTTACAGTATTTTCATACATACTTAGTTTTGGCTGCTTTACCTACATGCTTCTCCCTCATTTAAAATAATATATTTTATTTTGAACTTAGCATAGAAAATAATGAGTTTCCTTGTGACACTTTCACACATACCTTAGTTGTGCTTGATAAAAATTTACATTTTAAAATTTGTTTCTGCAAGGGACAATTTCTATAGAAAAGTGTTGTGAGGAAAAAAACAGGAAAAAAAAAAAGGAGTACAGCTGACTGCAAACTGCTAAGTGTGACTGTGTCCTGTAGGAGGACTTTTCTGATCTGAACCTTTCCCTTTTGCCTGTGCTGTTATTTTCTGTGGTTGAGAGGGCACGCATCTTACAGAGTAAAAAGTAAAGACTGAATGTTCCTTCTCATTCTTTTAGGAAGAGGACCCCCTACCCTGAGTACTGCATGCATCTCTAGTGCGCTGAGGAAGGCCTTCACACAACAAACACCCATCCCCCATTGTTTGCCAAACACAGTTTGTGATGGGCAAGGAGTTTAGGGTACAACAGGTACACTTTTCCGTTTGCCCCAAGCGATGGTGATACCATGGCACCCAGAAGTGCTAAGCCACTCTACATCACGGCTCAGGTATCATTGAGTGAGTCGTCCACGTGCTCCAATAATAGCTAAGTTTTAGGAATAAATACTATATGGCCCTCTTGAAAAGTAAGTCATAAAACCTTGTACCTTTGATTTTTCATCTCTCTGTGTATCTTACCATTTTCAAGCACAGACTCGGCCACAACTGGTCATCTTCTTTCACTCTGAACTCAAGCCAAGAAGACATCTGTGCCCTTAGCCCCTCCAATATATCCCATCTGCTTATTTCTCCATGTCCAGAGCAATATGGAATTTACAGTGCCGGAGCTTGAATATGCCCTTAGGCCATGAGCTTTCTTTCTAAAAGTGATTTTTCCAAGGTTGCAGGTTTTATAAGGAAATCCTAGCACTCTCATGTTCCCATTTGGACAGTAATGACTGGAAATCTGACTGGAGCCATTACCTTAACTGACACCAGAACTCACCTTGTCTGTAAAGCTCTGAGAAACAGGCTTGCCATGGAAGGCATGCCGGCCAAGGATCTTCCGTGGCTGAATTGAGCCTGCATCATCCTCTACCAAAATAGAATGGAACGGTGTCCTTGGGATGAAGACATTTCTTTGGCATCCTGCCTGCTGTGCAGCGAAGACATGGGTCAGGCCACCCTTCTGACAAATTCACCCTAAAGAGCAGATCTCAGAAACAATAAATACATCATGATGGACTAGAAAAAAATGGTTCTACTCATGGATCTTCTGCCTGCATTTTAAATACTAAAAAAACAAAAATAAATAAGAACATAAGAAAGGATGAATTTAAAGTATTTTTTATGATTAGATAAAACTCTCTTAATTTTCCAAACTATCATGTGACAGCCTAGTGTGACCGTGCCTGGCTTTTATCATCTGAATGAAGAGTGTCAATGTGAAGATGAGGTGACGAGACTCCAGGGACTCGATTATTCTAAACAGGCCTAGGCTGTGGTACACAGAAGGTCACAGCTAACATACTGCTACGTATTTGCTGACCTATAAGTCAAGATTAAGATAAAAGATTTTTATTCCAAAGATAAAATACACTTAGGGAGAAGCCCTTGTCACGGGGTTTTGAATGAGAAGGTAAAGGAAGAAAAACTAAGAATGGAGGCGAGAGAGCTGCAGCGAGACAGTTGTGGGGACCTGGTCTCTCCCGGGCGTCACCCCCAGCCTTATTATATTTTCAGAAAGAGTCTTGCGGTATAACACACTGGGTGGTATTGACCTTGCAATCCTCCTGCCTCAGTCTCCTGAGTGCCAGAATGACAGAGACATACATTCCCCACACCTGGTTCTTCTCACGGGTTATGGGTTTCTTCACCCAGTGCACACCGAAAGCAACTCATCTTCCTACGCCATGTGCTCTTGCCTTTGAAATGGCAGTTTTCTAAGGGATCGAAGGATACGCCTTGACACCATCCTTTGGCTCTTATTTCCACAATTTAACACACATACACACACACACACACACACACACACACACACACACACACACAAAACCAAGCTTAAAAATGCTTCTTACTACACTAAAAATTTATAAAGACTCCTGATGGGATGGCCAGAAACCTGTGAGTGTGCATCGCTTCTGTGTGACTCTTTGACACATACTGGACCTAGAAAAGCCTCCCAGAGCTCATTCATACCACCCCAGCTTTACTCCGAGAAGATCACCATGATCTTGGATGAAACAAAAGGCCAGGAAAGAAGCATCAGTAGGTCCCAACTTGTCCCTGAAGACAATTCTGTTCCAGACCAACCAGTGGTCACGCTTGTTCACTGTGAAACAGGCAACACCTTCCAGAGACTTCTGTCATCGCCCTCTTCAACTGGACTCGTGTGTTTTCTGCAGTGATCACCCCTGAGCCTGTACTTTGGGAGCGCTTTACTGTTGGCATTCATCTGACCCACTGGTTGCTCTCTCTGGACCTTCTTTGTCTATACAGAAGCCCACAGTAAATCTCAAAATCCATCGCCCTCGTGGTGGTTCTGTTACATGGTTGAACCCTAAGAGGAAACTGCCTGCTTCCGACCACAATTGAGCCAAGCCATTGACACGACAGGAGTGGAGGTTTCTGCAAACCGGGTTATTTTTAGAGTTGATGAAGCCAAAGGGGTAGAGAACTTGCCTTACCATGGAAACTGGAGAAGGGCTGCGGCATTAGTACAGACTCACACACATCTTTTCTCTTGCCTGCATTGCTTCCCCAGCCTCTACTGCAGTCGAAGGTGGCCAGTCCATCTGGTCTTCACAGTAGAAGAAAAGCACAAGTCCACAGTGAAGCCTTAGGGAATGCTTCCCACTCCCCCATGGAAAGGGAGCAGAGAAAGAATAGTGTGTAGATGCATCCTCCACTCCTCCCCATCCTGCCTTAAGCCCATCCACAGTGACTGGACCCTGCAGCCTTCTTCTATTACACTGCAGAAAGAAGGAATGGGGAAAGCCAACCATGCAATGATGGAGCAAAGACAGAGCCTGGGTTCACCAAACCAATGACAGGGCTGCCTGTATTTAACCTTTATGTTAAATAGACAGTGGGTCTTCTCATGATTCAAGCTGATGCAGTTTAGCCTTTCCGTTACTTATAACCAAATGTACGACTCCTAGTCTGGCCTCGAGCTGTTTAAGTAATCATGAGGAAAGGAAATGGGGCAGAAAAGAAAATGTATTAGGTACCCTGATAGTTCATTTTCAGGATCAACCTGATTGGACTGAGCAATGCTTGGGACTAGTGAGGCATACCTCTTGCTGTGTCTAAGAGGACATTTCTAGAGCCTAGTAAGTCATGAGGGTTCTGACCTGATAAATAATATAATCCACTCATAGATTCAAAATTTAAACCAACTATTAAAGGTTAGTGCAACCAAGGAAGGCAGGCTCTAAATGGAAGACGTAGATCCCTGGGGCTATTCTTGGAGGCTAGATCCTGCCCTGGTTCCTTCCTGTTCCACTTTGCTTCCTGGCCACCAAGGTGTAAATTGCTCTGCTCTGC
This sequence comes from Acomys russatus, assembly GCF_903995435.1. Classification (NCBI taxonomy): domain Eukaryota; kingdom Metazoa; phylum Chordata; class Mammalia; order Rodentia; family Muridae; genus Acomys; species Acomys russatus. The sequence continues at coordinate 16,210,782 of NC_067162.1, forward strand.
TATGTCCTGTTCATTTTGATGATCTTAAGCCTCAAACAATGATATTTGAAATTAGCTGTTTCTCTCCTGAAATTCTTCTACCAGTTATTTCATCACTGGGCTGAGAAAAAAGAAGTGCAAGCACCTAATGTGTGCTGGGCACACCCTAGCAACTTTCTTACCTGTTTCTCTATTAAATCCTTAGACCTCTTTAGTAAGGTCATTACTACCTACATTTTAGAGAGGTAATAATTGAGACATAGAAATTAAATACTTGCACAAGTTCAGTTAATTTGCGCAACCATAATGTAAGTCTTCTGATTTGAAGCTTAATTTAATTTTAATTAGTGCTCATATATAACTTGTTCCTTAGCTTTTTAATAAGCATATGTAAGATTCCTGGAAGGCTGTTAGACACCCTGGCTCTGTCACATCAAAGTTTAGGGGTGGAAGTTGTATGAAGAAGTAATGCTGACCAACTGGAGATCACTCAGAGCTGTAGTCATCTCTCTTAGGAGGTGCTACATTCTTCATCAAAAGCAGTGTTTAAATATGAGTGAGACTTATGGTCACTTCAGGGCTACCATAAACAAATCCCAACACCAGGCAGGAAAGAGCAATGTTTAAAGTTCCTTCTTAACCTATACAGGAATTTTAATTCAGCAACGTGGCTGCTCTGGTAAGGGATCACATCCAAGGACCTTCTAGGTCTATGTGATCCAGCTGGAATGCAGACACACTCTGGATTACAATATGATTGGGCTGGAGAATAGACATGCCTTTAACCCCAAATAATGAAGGTAAAGTTAGTTTATAGAAGGAAGCAGCCATGTTTGAAAGTGACCTCTAACTGAGGGACAGACAAAGTGATGAATCAGAGAAAGAATTGACATAATGGTCACACAAAGGAGAGATAAACCTGTTTTTTAGGATTCCAAGTGTGGGATCGGAACAGTCTTGTGAGAGAACAGGTGAGGTTAATCCACTAGAAGAGCTTAATTGTTGCCAGCTGAAAAGATCCTGTGAACAGACTCTGCAGAAGATATATAAATGAGCCCAGAACTGGAGGCGGGGCTTTTTGGAGACTTGGGATGGTTTTGGCTGTTCATCGCTGTACTTTGAGACGCTCCTAGAAAGAACCGCTGAGGGAAGGCTTCGGGGCTCCAGCTCCTGCTGAGGTTCTGGATTCTGGTTACTTCAGGTTCCAGCAGAAGAATTCCTGCTGCTCACACCAGGAGAATCGCTCCTCAGAAATGATATCCTTACGGTTTTGTTATTGTGTCCATTAATCCTCATTTCCTATTGTTTTGTAATACCTCTATTTACCTTCCAACCCACCTACTCTAGCTAGGAAAGAAAGAAGATTAATAGGGACAGGAGAAGCAGACCTTTTTAGACTCAGTTCCTCAGGCCAATTCCACTCTTCATAGTCAGGATTCCAGAAGACCTGTTAAACAGCAAACCAGAAATTCAGCAAAAGCGACCGCAACTGCAGCCGCCGGAACCTGGAAGTGTTCTTGGTAGTGTTTCTCTCTAGGAGCGTCTCGAAGCAGATCGATGAACAGCCAAATGATGCAAAGTGTGCAAAATACCAAACGCCAAGCCTCTAGTTTGAAGCTCATAGCTGTCTCCTTTCAGAGTCCTTATCAGGATACTTATCTGCTGGCAAAGATCCATCCCCCACATGACACCATTCCTCTTCTAGCAGACAAACAGACCAACAGCACACACACTCCCACAAGTCTGTTTCACAGCCTACACTTGGGAATCAAAACAAAAATATGTTTGTGTCCATTACAATGGACCAATGAGAAAACTCTCACAGGGGTGACTTAATGACGATAGCACTTAAAAGGTGCCCAAATTTGGCCATGATCTGGTGAACGATGTGTTCTAGTTAAGGGCCAAAATGATAACAAGTAAAGTACAACTTTGGCATTAAGGAAATCAAATCCTATGAGTCCCTGATTAGAGCTCCCTCCCTGGGTGATCTCACTGTTGTCACTTGGGCTCGACAGACAGGTGAGTAGGACAGTAAAGGAAGCCTCAGCCAATTCCTCATCAGTCCAACAATTAGAACATTTTAATTACATATATAACCAAAATATGGATCAATTTTGGCATCAAAAGCAGTGTAAATTGTATAAAGCTAAAACTAAAACTCTACCTGACAAGTCTCCTTGTATGCTATCCTCCTGCCCTAGTTTTCTTTCTGTTGTGATTAAAAAACACTGACCAAAACCAACTTGGGAAGAAAAGGATTTGCTTCATCTTCCAGTTTATACTCCAACCTCAGGGGAAGCCAAAGCAGGAACTCAAAACAAGAGCTTGAAGAAAAACTCACAAAGGAATGCCTTTATTGCCTTGTGTCCCCTGACCTTGTTTCTACGGCCCACACCCACCTGCAAAGGGAGTAGCACCGCCCATAGTGGGCTGGGCCCTACCAAATAAACGAGCAGTCAAAAAACTCCCCCACAGACATATATACAGACAAGTGTGATGGAGGCGGTTCCTCGGGTAAGGCCGCCTTTTCCAAGGGGTGACAGGTGGACAGCCAAGATTAGCCATCATACCTGCCTGTTCTCCTGACCCTTTCCAGAGCTAAACAAATAAAAACGAGGTAAACATATGCTCCCAAATGCCATGCATTTCGATAATATCTACACACATAATCATACACCCTTCTCCAAACCTACCATATCACATCCATGTACATACTGAGGGCAGCCACATAATTACACACCTCTGGTGTGCAGAAAGACGGTTGAGTTGAACATCACAACCTAAAAGGACGAGGCTCCCTCTCAGTTCACTAAGGGAACTCACCACAGAACACCCACGTCACCATTGACCCCTCAAAAAGGATGGCTTCCCTCCTGAGCCTGAGAGGGTTGTTTTTTTTTCCCTGTATTAGGGAGAAAGTCCACTGGTTTGAGAGGAGACACTTTATAGCTGCATTCAGTACAGACACATCTGGAACTTTCCGCCTTATTGTCGTTACAGTTCACAGATTTCTACTAGGTCAGGAGTTGACTCTGCCTGAACCTTCTGTTTTACCCTAAATCAAAGAAATTCTGCTTGCCCAACCCTTGAGGACCTGCCCCAGTTCATTAAGAAACACTATGAACGCCTCAGTACAACACGCTGGGTGAAGCGCCTCATCGCCACATTCTTCATAAACCCTCTGCAAATTCATCTTTCCCCAGTGCCTTGCATCAACAAAGGCATCGTGGGTCTTAGAGGAGAAATGAAAATGGCCCATGAAGACAGACTCCCGGAATGATGGCGGACGTTCCTGTGAGTCCACTAAACACTGCGCAAGCTCCACGCTGCTGCCCAGAACAGACACAACTGAAGGCCTCAGAAATGAACTCAAGCTCTTCTAATAAAACAAATATTTCACAGTTCATTTAATCCAAGATATTGAAAAGACCTGCAGAGCCTGAAGGTTACCAGCTCCCCAGGGATGCTGCGGTGCCTGAGAAATACAGATGCTGGCCTCCCTCTGCATCTCAGCAGCTGTTGGACCAACACCAGCCTCTCTGATCTTCACCTGGTTCTCTGGAGCCGTTACTAGAGTCGAGCCACAGGAAGATGAGGTGGAGCTTTCTTCTCCTGGCTTCCTCATCAAAAGACATAAAGAAGTTTGTCTAGAGGAACAGTTACCAGTGTCTAGATATACATTCATGATTGTCACAAATCCATCACTATTTATTGAGTGCCTACCATGTGGTGGCCCTGCCCAGATTCTAGAGATATAGGAACACAGAGGAAACACACCCCCTCTACAGATCTGATATTGTAACTCATAAAAGAGACAACAAATATGCAAGGCATCGTGTATCACATGTGTATTAAATGCTGTGGGTAAAGTTACTCAACATTACTGGGAGCCCTGCGGTAGAGGTATGACTTTAAATAGAGTAGACAAGAAAAGACTCAGTACATTTGGTCAAGCCATTTATTGTGCTGTAGGGATCTGGTTTTAAATGAGCATGGCTCTCAATCAGCTCAGAATGAAAGTGTGACCAGAGCCTCAGAGCTCTGATGTAAAAAGCTAAGGAAATACCCATCACCTCCTTAATCTTTGCTTCCCAAAGGACCTGTCATTGGCACCATGGATGGCTATCAATGAAGCAGCCGTGTTCTCGCACAATGTGGCCATGTTTGATCCTTTAGCAGGAAGTAGTTACCAGTCACAGTCAACCACGTCTCTACCTTAAGGACATTTAGAATACAAGTCAGACTCCCTCGAGGCACAAACACTTGGATGTAAGAGTCATAGGTGAGCATGTTTGCGCGCGCGCGCGCGCGCGCGCGCGTGTGTGTGTGTGTGTGTGTGTGTGTGTGTGTGTGTGAAATGATAGAATTTGAAGCCAACCCACAGAAAGCAGCAAAAGCAATTGTAGACTATTTCGCAGTATATCCTAATTCATCTCCAATGCAGAATCCCACTCCCTACCCCAGGTGGTAGTACATTTTAGCAGATTAAGAAATGTTAGGAGGCGGGGCTTAGCTAGAGGAAGTAAGTCACTGGGGTTGGGAGTAAATTATTCCTGGAGCCTTTGGTGGGAGGTGGTCCACAAGTGAACAGCTCTTCTCCCGGACAGGCTCCCACCTCTGGACCATGAAGCTCTGTTGAAAGTGTAGCAAAATAAATCCCTCCCCCTTCACCTGTGTCTGCCAGGCTTTTTATTAGAGTGAGAGAAAGGAGGCACTGCTGAATACCTACCTGTATCCCTACCCACACCTAGAGGTTTGTTTAACCCTTTCGTGGATGGAGCTGATCATGAGAAGAGCAACCACAGTCCGCTGAAGACAGAGGCTAGATCACACAGATGGCGCAGCTGAGCACACATCTATAGTATCATAGGAAATAGTGGGAATCTTACATTGTGTTACTTGTCATTACATCATCTACCCTGGCTGAAAAAAACAAACAAACAAACAAACAAACAAACACCGGAACACCACACTTTGCATCTTGTTTTCAATGTTTTCCTGCCTGCCCTAAAAAGGCAGCCACAGACGCTCGTGAAGGTATATAAGGGGACTAGACCTAAGTGACCCTTAAAACTCATCCTTGAAGCCAGGCGTGGTAGCGCATGCCTTTAGTCCCAGCACTCGGGAGGTGGAGGCTGGTGAATCGCTGTGAGTTCGAGGCCAGCCTGGTCTACAAAGGGAGTCTAGGACAGCTAAGACTACACAGAGAAACCCTGTCTCAAAAAACAAAAAAAACCAAAAACAAACCCAAACTCATCCTTGATGGATATGACCTATAATCTATTGTACTTTAGAAGCTGTTTACAGAGATAGAGGCCTGGTTGTCACCATGACACATTCCATTAAAATACCTTGGGTGGGGATTCGGGCACTTTGACTTTCTAACCAGCTCCCGAGTGATGGAACCACTGATACAGGTGGGTGAAGTCACACTGCAGGACTTCTCCATCACACAAAGGAAATTCGTAAGACAGCCATGAACAAACAGTCGGCCCTGTGCCAGGGAACATCCATCCCATAGATGTAGCCAGGTCTCTTGCTTCCTTCGAGTATTTCCTAGAATGTCTCCTAATCACAAGGCCTCCCCCCCTGTTTCTCTATCTAGTATCTCAAACCTTTAACCCACGTTGTCCCCTTCCTCTCCCCACCTTCCCCTCTCATGGGCACTTGCTGCTCTCTAATATACTGTGTGTTTCATTTACTATCAACATTATGACTCTTGTCTACAATGTTTATCCAATATGCTCACTGCCAAATTCACAGGGTCTGCAACAGACCTTGGCAGGATGAGGCTATCAGGCACTTAGTGAGGAAATGGACACCATCTTGGCTATGTCTACAATGACTGGGGTCTCAAGAGTCCTTTTGAATCCTGCTGTTAGGAACCAACTTACCAACAGGTTACTTAGCCTTCTGCACAGTACCCAAACACAAGCATCTGCCATCCAATCAGATTTCAAGCAACTTCCAGAACACCTACGAATGTTCTTTCTCCCAATACAAGAAAGACAATGGGCAAATCAGACTCAAGGCTACCAGTTGCGAAGTGGCAGGGAGGAGCAATGCAAGTGACATGTCTACCATGCCTAGGCATAGCTTTCCTAAGCCGAAGTCTCAGAAAAACAGAAGAGTCTCCTTCTGCCAACCTACCAAAATTCTCTGACTTGGTCTAGAATCTGAGAAAAATGGGGAGCAAAAGTGGGGAGGGGCCCTAGCAAGAGAGAGAGAGAGCAGTGAATATGCACCTTCACACGTAAGCCTTACATTTGTGTACTTTATAGTCATCCAAATGCCTTCCAGATACCAGATAGGCATACAGCTTCAAAGGCATTCCTAAAGGACCATTGAGAGATAATGCAGTATTTCTGCCTTGGGAAAAGAAAAAAAAAAACCATGTTCTAACTTAATTTTCTTTTGTTTTTAATTGATTAAAATGTATTTACTAATAGTATGCAACATGGTGTATGTGTGTGTGTGTGTGTGTGTGTGTGTGTGTGTGTGTGTGTGGTCACAAGGCTGTACAGCAGATCTTCTCAACATATTCCTCCTGTCCAGTTGAATTTTTGTGTCCTTCAATTCACATCTTCCCGTCCTTACACTCCAGCCCTCCTCTGGTCACTACCAAGAATAGTTCAGAAGCTGAGTGTTTGAGATTCCACACGTAAATGAGATGTTTGGCATCTGTGCCTGGCTTATTTCACTTAGTATAATGTCCCCCAGATTCACCCATGTTGCCACAGAAGCTGAGTTCATACACACATTTTCTTTATGCACTCATCCACTGACAGATACGAGTGTTTATTGTTTCTGATCACCTCCCCTTCTTCTCTTTCCCCGGACACAGGAGCATGTCCACCCTTTTCGCAACTCTCCAATGAGAACTGGAGGTGGGAAATGACTCCAGAAGGCACACCCTCAAAATGACTTCATTTCTTTTCATCTTCCATAATGTAGGCATATTAAATAATCTTGAAGGTTTTATCCTCAACATAAACGGATGCACATTTTATAAGACCCAGCTCAAAGCTGGCAGAACTGCAGACCCTTGGCATCTATTTTTTATTCTTATCCCAGAAGGATTGGAATGGCCATTAAACCATGTTACCAAGTGACCCAGGAAAAACACCAGCTTGCCGGACTTTCTATACATTTCTTGTTTATGTCACATGTGAGCAACGATGATATTTCAGCACGAAGTTCTAATGATCACTCTTTTCCATGGCTGCTCCTGCATTTCCTCAGCCCGGGCTTTCTTCCTGACTGCTTTCCTGAAGTACTTCCTGTAAACATTGGGGCCCAATTATAACCAGACTTTCTTGGGCCACCAGCTCCCAATAATGACACAGAGATTTTATATTTATTATTATGAAAGCTTGTCCTTATCTGAGGCCTGTTCCCAACTAGCTCTTATTTTAATCTATTATGTTTATATTAATCTGCATTCTGTCCTGTGATTCAGTACCTTTCATCAATCAGTACCTGAATCTGTTTCTTCCTCCGTATCTGGCTGGAGACTTTGCTGCATTTGATTCTTTCCCAGGGTTCCTGTCTCTGCCCAGAAATCTCACTTTCCTTTCCTGCCTTTTCTATTGGCCGTTGCGTTCTTTATTCAACCAATCAGAAGGCATTGGAGGGAATGTTTACAAAATATGATGGAGCCAAAGAATAACAATACCGAAGTCAGGCCTGTAAGCTGATCTCTGCTGGAACAGAAATCAGCATTTAAATAATACAAAGATAGTCTTTCCACAGTGCACGGAGAGATCAGCCCAACAATTTCCCACCAGGAATCTCAATGCTTTCTCCACTGCCCACCCATGGAATAATCTACAACAGCATCGTGTGACTCCTTCTAGAACTCACCCCTGATCCTTTCAGATCTTCTGTGAGGCTCAGTTGCCTACTACAGCCAAAAGCTCTGTCACGCTACTCCATTGTGAATTTCTTTCTCTTTTTCCTGTTGTTATTTTCTAACCCTCTCTCACAGGCGGAGAATACACATGTTTATTTTCCTGGCCAGGATACTTCCATCTGGAATCAATTCCCCCCCTGAGAGGGACTCTTGTACAACGGGCAGAGGTCAGAACACACCGGAGAGCTGGATGTTAATGTTCACTTGCTAAACTGGGCTGAACTTGGACTTGGCTTCATCTTTATACACTGCTTCCCATCTATAGAGTAGATTCTTTTCTATATCACTACCATTTTCAACCCTTCCATCCTTCAAAAGACTCCTGTGTCATGACGTCTTTGTAAACATGTTTCCAAGAGTGTGTTGCACAGTTGTGACTTTGCTTCCTTTTGGCTGAGCAGCACCTACCAAATGCCCATCCCCAGTTACAATGGTCCACAGGCTTCAGGAGCCCCAGGAAAGCTATAAGCATGGTCCAGCATAAACCATAAACTTATTTAAGACATCATGAGACAGAGGAGTGTGTTTGTCTCACTTTTCTGTTTTGCTTTTGTAACTCAGTTGTGTCATGGGCTTTGTAGATGATGACACTGTGTCTCAGGGAAGATAAAAGGTTGGACACACCCGAATCCCTTTACAGCACTTAAGTGTAGCACACAGGTGGTAACATAAAGGATTTGGGGGAATTTGGCATAACCAACTCATAGGTGTGGCTCACTATGCCACGTAAGGATAAGAAAAGAAGACAGATATCGAAAAATAAACATTTTTAGAATGTATCTGTATGGGTACATGACTTTAAAAATGGGCGTTTGGTTAGGAGCCTGTGAGTGAACAGTAAATGGCTCCAAAAATACAGTCTCTACTCAATTGTTCTCAAGTTCCATTTAGTTCTCACTCTTACTAAAGAAAGTGAAATAAATACCCCAGCTAATGTGCAAAGCCGCATGGCTTAATGAAACCCTAGTTAGAGAACGCATCGTTGATGAAAGGCTCTGGCTCAGAGTGACATCAGAGAAACAAAGCTTACACATGTGTGATGTGAAAAGCCTGCATTTAGGCACAATGAAGACCTATGCTCTTTAAGTACCGATGTATTTATGATTTCTGAAATTTGGCAATTTTTTTTCAATTATCTGAAAAACTTAGAAGAGCTCCCTACAGCCCATTAGCATATGACGAAGCACGTGTTCGTTTATTCACTGCCATTCCCTGGAATGCGGCCTTCATAAAGTGAGCCAACCATCCGAGCGTAGTTTTCACTCAGACCTGTCCCAGTTTGCCTTCTGTTGCTGTGATAAACACGGTGACCAAAAGTAACTTGAGTAAAGGGTTTCAGTTTCCAGATAACAGTCCATCCTCAAGGGAAGCCGGGGCAAGGGCTTGAGGCAGAGACGTGGTCGGAGGGACACTGCTTACCGCTTTCAGATTCCCAAGCCCATCTGCCTATGGACGGCACCACCCACAGTGAGCTGGTCCCTTCCTGCATAATTATAATCAACTCAGTGTCCTCACAAACAGCCCACAGGCCAAGCTGATGGAGGAAATTCTTCAGCTGAGGTTTCCTTTTCTCTGGCATGTCGAGTTGACAAGCAAAGTTGGCCACTCACAGAAACCAAAGAACTTCTCCATCATCTATTAACAAAGAGTGAAATGTGAGGGGTAAGAATACCAACAGACTAAGAGGACATTTCACCAGTACTAGAATCTCACCTAGACGTCTATTATAAAATGAGTATTGTATGCAGATGTTCTTGCTTCCTTTTCCACACGCCAGCACATTATATACTATTGTTTCTTTATTCTTATAGAAATTGTCCTCGTTTCACCAGATTCTCAGATTCAAGCTGTGTGTGTTCTTCAATGGAGAATTACTTGAAATAATTCTTTTGAAATAATTACGTTCCTGTTTTCATTTTGTGATGACAAAGGCTTCATGATTTATTATCTTAAAGGGCCCATTTTTCGTATTTACATATTCAGATGGTAAAAGAAATCCAGACAGGATGTAAAAGGTTGGCTTGCCTTTGCCCCACATCTCGGATGACCTTCATCTAGGCAGTTTTAATGCCTTGACATGACTCGATGGCTGAAGTGAAATCCAAAATCAATTGTAGATACATTCACTCAAACTTAAACTACCTATGGCTGTTGCCTGGACCTTTGGGTGAGGTTGCTGACCTCAGCCACTATCCCACATGTCCTGAGCTTCCCACAACCTGGAAACATAAGATTAGTGGAATTTATAATTAGCAGCTATAGACTCCCAAACTACTTCTGATTAGTTCTTTTGGTTTCAACCGATTCTCAGGCCTTCCCAGATTCCAAGGGTATGTGTGGAGGCAGGCCTTTCACTGAAAGGACTGTCAATATTTTGGGTTCACTACTTAAAATCATCACATGCTAGAAGAATGGCATTCTCCTTGATGAATGTCTTGGGTTGAATCTGAAATATCCCCCACAGGCTCATGTCTTGACCATTCGTGCTATTTGGGGAGTGTGGAATCTTTAGGAGCTGGGACCTGACTGGTAAACGTGGGTCAGTCAGTTCAGGCATTTGAAACTCATACCTGGCTCCTAGTCCATGCCATGCTCTCTGCCTTCTGCTCTGCTGTGATATAAACAGTCTCTGCCACTCACTCCTGCCCCCAGGACACTATCCCCGCTATCCGCTCCACCATGCCTTCCCCACCACTATGGATAGAAAGTGTGAATCGGAATAAACTTTCCTTCCCTAAGTTGCTTGTAGGTGTCATGGTCACAGCAGTGCGTGAGTAGCTAATCCCCAGAGTTTGGCATATCCTGGCAAAATTACTGTAGATGGAAAACATTGTAAGTTTTTTTTAAAAAATCATTTAACATATCTTACTGAGGATTTGGAGTGAGGAGCCACAGATGAGAGAGATCATGCAGTGTTTGTCTCTCTGTTTACATCACTGGATAAGATCATTTCTAGTTCCATCCATTTACCTGCAAACTTCATAATTTTTTACAAGTGAATAGTATTCCATTGTGCATGTATATATATATATATACCACGTTTTTGTTATCCACTCATCCGTTGATTTTCTAGCCTTTGTGAATAGAATAGTAGTGAACATGGTTAAGCAAGTATCCTGTAGATTAGGATGTTGTATTCCTTAAGCATATGCCAAGGAGTGTAGAGCTGAGTCATGTGGTAGACTTAGTTTTCTGAGGATTCCCTACACTGATACCACTGATACTCACAGCAATATCAGTGGATGTGTTAACGTGGAAGGGGAAATTTTTGACTGTGTCAGCCCTAGGCAAAGAACCACAGGCTGCTACTGACTGCTGGGAGAATCAGAATTAGCATCTCCTACTGCTAGACCCTTTCGTTGCTTGACTAATATGGAGTGGTCAGCCTTGACATCATATATACACCACCAATAAGAACAGACTCAGCAGGGTATATTTGTATACATTTGTGCATTCATACACACACACACACCACTACCACCAATAATAATCAAGCAAAAGAGGCTATCAATGTGAGTGGAAGCGTCGCAACAGTTTGAGAGATGGCAGCTGGGAGGGGCTGGAAGGAGGTAAACAGGAAGTGATGTAATTCTATTTCAATTACAAAATGATATATCAGTCTGGAGAGATGGCTCAGCCGTTAAAGTCTAGGCTCACAACCAAACTATAAAAATGATATCTCCTACTGAGTGTCATAGCTTAGCAAGATAGCAGAATACTCATTGTTTGCTCTTCAGATACCTGGCTGACAGAGAGCAGTGGCTTTTTGCTGCTACCCAGTGTCTCCAAGAAAAATCCCAATAATTACAGAAAAGTCCAGAATTTAAAATCCGAAACACAATTTCTATTGAAAGGGTTTTACTTTCACGCTCTCACAACCAAATGCCCTGAGGTCAAACCATCATGACTGGGGCCTATCAGTTGTACCTTTTAAGTCTTAGAATCCAGTTTCAATGACGTGATTTTACTATAGGTAACACTCTAGGCTTTATATTTACAAGAAGAACTCTCAATGAACACAAATTAGGAAGATGAGGCGCTAAGAAAGGGAGTTCAGAGCCTGGAAATAGGGGCTACATGGCTAAAAAACCCTGGTTGCGCAATCCTGGGGACCAGAGTTCAAATCCTACTGCGTGCATAAGAAGCCAAGTGGCCCAAATTGGTCTTCTTACCCCAGCTCTGGGGAAGGCAGGGGTAGAAGAATCAGTGGAACTTGTGGCCTTCCAGTTTAGGTGAGAAAATGTGAGCTCCAAGTTCAGGGAGCAAACCAGCCTCAAAATAATAGACAGAATATGACAGAGGATAGTGGTTCTCAGCCTGTGGGTCGTGACCCCTAGGGCTAGGGGTGTCAATTGACCCTTCCACAGGGATCACCTAAGCCCAACTGCATATCAGGTATTTACATTATGGTTGATAACAATAGCAAAAGCACAGTTATGAAGTAGCAACAAAAATAATTTTATGGTTAGAGGTCACCACAACATGGGGAGCTGTATTGAAGGGGTCACAGCATTAGGAAGGTTGAGAACCACTGAGAGAGGGGGGACACCAGACTCTACATCTATGAATCATTAAGCATGATCTTCAGGACGCTGCTTTCTAGACAAGATAGAGCAACAGGTTTTTTTTTTTTCTATCCCTATTTTGCCATAATTTGTTGTAGTTAATTTATCAGTGTGGCCTAATAATAAACATTATTATAATTACTATTATGACAGTGTTTTCTAACTCATAGCAATCATTCATGACACAGACACCTGTTATACTTTCAAATAGTTTTATTTAAAGTGGAATAAGGCAGATATTAATCCCCTAAACTACTTCCCATAGTGGGACAGATATCCCATACCTGACCCAATCCCATGCCATCTGCTTCTAGTAATTTCTATCAAGCTACCTCCCATCCATAAATCCCAAATACTTGCTAATTATCATCATGTGGGCCAAATCTCCATCCATGCCAGCCATGTACTTCTCCTCCTAATCCATGGTGCGGCCCTTCTTCCTCCTCTCCTCTCCTCTCCTCCAGTCTCCTCTCCTCTCAAAATTCTCCCTGTCTCCCAAAGCCCAGGAACCTTAGCCACTCCTATCCCATTTGCCCTGCCCAGGTGTGATGGCCTTTTATTGGTCAAACAGGTTAGGCTCTTAGGCAAGGTCCAAGGTTGGGCACAGAGACAGCAAGCAGTAATTAGCATTAAAACACACCAGACCAACCTCCAACAATACTTTTCAGGACATTGGACATTTGTCAATAAAGATGATTGTTCCTGGGAGATTGAAAACAAATGAGAGGAGCCTCCCAGTTTGCCTGGATTGCTTCATTGTTAGAATTTTGAGCCCATCATAGAGAAAGAGGAAACTCAGGTGGAGCTAATTAGATCCTATGATGGAGAATATAGATGTGAGGGTCCAGGAAAGGAATACAAGCAGGGTCAATTGAGCAAAGCACAAGAAAGTTAGACCGAGATCCTACTAAAGAATATGGCATGGTGCTATGGCTCCGCAAGTTAAAGCACATGCTGCCAAGCCTGATGGCCTGAGTTCCATCATTAGGACCCACATGGTAGAAAGAAAATTGACTCCTACAAGTAAAACCTCCATAGGGCATTACCTCTCTTCTCTCTCTCTCTCTCTCTCTCTCTCTCTCTCTCTCTCTCTCTCTCTCTCTCTCTCTCTCTCTCACACACACACACACACACACATTAATAACTGTGATTTAAATTTTTTAAGACATACAAAGGACCGAGAAGGAGGGAAAAAAACATTTAACTGAATGGAGCTAGATTGGCTCTAATGTCAGAATGAATATATAAGAAGAAACTACAGTGGATGGGATTAACAACAGATGAGCCATTACAGAAAAAAAAATTAAGAAATTTGAAGATAGAAAAAAAAAACCCAGAAGCTATCCAACATGAAAAAGAGAAAGAAACAGGACTTTAAAAAATGAATAGAACATCAGCAAGCTGCAGGGCAATTTTGGGCAGCTGTAAGGAGGACAGAAGCTGGAAAAAAATATTTTAAAAGTAAAGATTGACTTTTTTTTTCCTTCCTGTGTAATGAGACTGTAAGCACAAGAATCCAAGAGCTATGAACTTCAAGCATATGACACATGAAGGAAAAGGTGCAGCCAAGCGGAACCAAGTCAAACTGCTCCAAGCTAGAGGGCGAGAAAACCTTCAAAGAAACATTAAGAAAGAAGAGGCTTGGAGCACACTCACTGTGAACAGAGCGGTGAGGACACCCGGCACCTCCATTGTCACAGGACTGACAGCCAAGGCCGCCCAGCAGCCTACAGTTATATACGGAGACATTTTCACATCTTCCAAAAGCAAAGATGAAATGGGGATTTTTCCAAAGATGAGCCACATGGAAAAACAAGCTGTACCTGGGAGTGGTATCATGCACCCATAACCTCAGCACTTGAGAGTCTGAGGCAGGAGGATGCCAAGCTGAAGACCAGCCTTGTTGATTCAGTGGAACCCTGCCTCAAAGAAAAGAGACAAACAGCATCTGAAGGGACTCAATACTCTGCTATCACTACACAAGAAGACATGTCTTGAAATAGCTTTCAAGGCAAAGCAAAAGGAGATTAGATGAAAATACAGACGTACCCATACATAGGAATAGCCAAGTGCTCTCAGGACGGAAAACATTCTTCTAATTATTTTAATCTTCTTTAAAGATAGCCAACTTCTAAGACAAACAAGAAAGCAACGGGGTTACAATCCCTGTAAAAGTGACATGTATAATAAAGACAGCACAAACACCGAAGGTATGAGATGAAAGTTCATTAGCTGTGGCTTGACGGTGAAATGCCCCCACAGGCTCATGTGTTTAGACACTTGGTCCGCCAGATGGCAGCACTGTTTGGGAGAGTCTGAAAACCTCAAGAAGAGTCTTACTGGAGGAAGTGGGTCCCTAGGGCCTTGAGGTTCTACACAGCCCCGCTCCATTTCCTGTTTGTTTTCTGCTTAGAGACTGCTGACGTAGTATGTCAGGCCAGCCGCTGCGTGGTCCTGCTGTCCCAACTGACCTTCCATGACAGACTATATCCTCTCGGGACCTGTGAGACAGAAGAAGCCCTTTCTCCCTTACATTGATTTTGTCCATGTCTTTTACTATAGAAGCAGAAGAGAAAGAAAAATCACAACATAAGAACGTTGTAACACATATGGAGTGATACTACTTGAGGAACGGTCCAGGTACATTAAAATATGCACTGAGATATAAAGCAAATCACTAAAACTCCAGAACGCAAAATTTCAGCTAATCCTCCAAGAAAGAGACAAAATAAAGCCATAAGGACTATTCAGCCCAATAGAAAGAAAATAACAAATTTTTAAAAAATGAATGAAATCAGGCCGGGCATGGTGGCACACGCCTTTAATCCCAACACTTGGGAGACAGAGGCAAGAGGATCGCTCTGAGTTCGAGGCCAGCTTGGTCTACAAAATGAGTCCAGGACAGCCAAGGCTAATACAGAGAGACCCTGTCTCCCCCCCCCAAAAAAAAAAAAAAGGAATAACAAAATAAATAAATAAAAATAAGAAATCAGAAGGATGTAACACCCTTAAATATTTATAAACATAGCAACTAAGTCTCAAAAACAAAAAATCCCAGAACTTTAAGAAGAGAGAGGCAACCCTAGATCCTTGGTCTGGAGCTCTACCCTCTTCTCCCAGTGTCAAGAAAAACAAGCAGAAAATCAGCAAGAGGAGAGAGGGTGCCACTGACCACCAGCCAGTCTAACGTGATTTACATTTTGTGGTACTGAAGAAAACAGGAGCAAAATTCCGTTCTTCACAACCTCATACCGAGTGCTTCCCAAGACAGCCCATATTGTGGGCCATAAAAAGACAAGTGACTTATAAAGGATTCAAGCCAAAGTATGTCCTCAGATTCCAATAGTGTCAAATAAGGAAAGTAATAACACACCAACATAAGAAAAACTCCAAATATTCAGAAACTAATGCATTACTAAATAACCTGAGGTCAAAACTTAAAGCATGTATTAGAAAAGATTTCAAAATTAATGAAAATAAAAGCAGACATTTAAAAAAATTTTAATGCGATGCCAATAAAGTGTTGCTTAGGAAACAATTAATAGTTCCAAATGACTATATTGGTACAAAAATTGTCTTCGATCAATAACCTTAACATTTTTACCTTAGGCAAGTAGAAAAAGAATTACAAAAAAAAAAAAAAAAAAAAAAAAAAAAGCCCAAAATAAAAGATGAAAGTGAGAATCAATGGCACAGAAAAAGATAAAAATGGAAAAATCAATGAAACCAAAAGCCAGTACTTTGGGAAGTTCAATAAAACTGAACAATCTCTTGCTGGATTGATCAAGCAAAAGAGAAGACGCGAATTACCAGTAGCAGCTATAAAAGTGACATCGTTATTGAGTCTTCAAGATTTTGAGAGAATTATAAGGGCTTAGCATAAATAATTGCATGACAATAATGTCACAGCTTAGATGAAACAGAGAAAATTCTCAGAAGACATCAACCAACAAGTCTCAGCTCTAAAGAACGGGACCCCGGACTAGCAGTCACACATGCACACATTGCCTATTGTGAACCGAGACTACAGCTAACAACCACACAAAGGAGAGGCCAAGCCCAAGGGACTTCAGTGGTAAATTTACCCAACATTTAATGGGGAAAAAAAATTGACACATCTCTTCTTCTGTGAAGACACATCTTCTAACCTGCTCTGGGGCTGACATTACTCACACACCAAATCTAGACAATGATGTATGAGCAAGGGAAACCACAGACCACAGTTTCTTTTGAACACAAACACACACACACACAAAACAGTTTCACTGTTTTACCAAGTGTAGTTTTACCAAGTGCAGTTATATAGTACATAAAAATGAGGTCTGCAGCATGACTGCAAACCAAGGCTTCTCAACCTTCCTAATGCTGTGACCCTTTAATACAGCTCCTCATGTAGCTGTAATATATATATATATATATATATATTTAACCATGTTACAAAAATCATACATTCAGACAGACCAAAAACTTCCAGCACATTACTCACAGACAGGAACTACATCATTTGAATGAAATCAAGATTCTTTTCTTTACTAAAAATAATCAACCAGAAATTTAAAATCAAAAAGATAACATTTGCAATAATATCACAAAGATTAAATATGTGCAGCTAAAGCTTCTAAGAGATGTGAAAAGCTTGTGATCTTTTTTTAAAAAGCCACAAAGCATGATTGAGAAAAATTAAGGAAGGCCTGAATAACTGGATAGAGAGCTCACTATTCATGGATTGGAAGAATAAATAGGTCAGAGTGAAAAATCTCACTGTCGGACATTTAAAACCACCCAATGTAATCCACTGGCAACCTAGCAAGCATTCTAGTATCTCAAAAACTGATTTTGATTTATTTTTTTAAATGAAGAAGCAAGCCAGGTGATGGTGGTACACGCCTATAATCCCATCACTCAGGGAGGCAGAGGCGGGCAAATCCCTGTGAGGTTGAGCCCAGCCTGGTCTACAGAGGACAGGCAAGGCTGCACAGAGAAACCTTGTTTTGAAAAACATAAAAAGAAGGAAAGACAGATGAAAGGAAGGATGGGCAGGGAGAGAGAGGGAGAGAGAGAAAGAAAGAAGGAAGGAGGGAAGGAAGGAAGGCAAGAAAGAAAGAAAGAAAGAAAGAAAGAAAGAAAGAAAGAGAAAGAAAGAAAGAAAGCAGGCAGGAAAGTGAAGAAAATGAAGAAAGTGAAAAAGCAGTTGAGACATCTGCTATCCATCTCAAGTACTTTTCTTCAAAGTGGCATCATCAGGACCCCATGGCATCCACACAAAGAAAGACAAAAAGTCATAGAGAAGGAAAAGTCCAAAGTTCTTGCTTGTGTATGGACAACTGTTTTTTAAAGAAGGTGACAGCGATGACCAATAAAGGGTGGTCTTGGCAATCATATATTCACATGCAAAACAAACAGCCTCATTCCAAAACACATGACATGCAGAAAATTAACTAAACCTACATCGCGGAGTGAAATGTGAATCCTAAAACTAGAGGATGTGTGGGAAATGACATGGAAGCTTTATTGTCACATGCCTGCTCACTCTGCAGGAAGGGAGGAAAAGGTGATGGCGAAGAGGAGGGACGGAGGGAAAGACACAATACTGGGAGGATGGATACAGTCAAAGCACAATATATTTAAGTATACCAATTTCACAGTGAAAAACCACTAATATTCACAATTAAAATGCACTAATATTTTAAGGAGCTGGCAATGTAGCTTTGTGGCAGAGAATTTACCTAGTCTGTGTGAGGTCTTGGGTTCGATTCTAAGTACTGAAAGAAATCATGAAAAAATAATAATAAATTAAAAACAAGTTAATATATTTCCCATCAAAACTGTTTTTTAAACATGAGCAGACTAAGACAGCTCCTGATCATCATCTTGACTAGAATTAGCCCTCAAAAATCTATGCTCCAAACACCAACCAGCACATTGAAATAGGGTATGGCAATGCTGGCCTTGTAAACCTATATTAGCCAGCACTTTCTTTCTCCAACTTCCTTTCCTTCCATCCTCCCCATCCTCCCCCGCCCCGACCCCGCTGACCTTTCTGAAGTCCCTCTGGCTTCCTGTCTGCCTCTCAGACAAGTCCTGCTCTTTGCCTGTCTCCATCCACGCTTCACTTGGCTGACCCTTTCTGGTTAGATTCCCATATAAACCAGTATAAAGATCCTATCTACACCATGGCACTGTATCACTGCCTGAAGCCCTGGTTTGTCCTCGACCTGAAGCTACGTTTGCCTGAAGCTACCTACCATGCCTGTTTGCCTGCTTGTTTCTACCCATTAGTCTTCGTCCTAAGATATAAGGTCTGGGAATCGTGGACCAGGCTCTGCTTTCCAAACAATGTCATATTACCCAGAAGCCTCCCAGGAAACCGGCATAAGTTGCTCAGCTGACATTGGTACATAAGTCCAACGTGTTGAACAATCATCACACACACACACACACACACACACACACACACACACACACACACACACATCCAAACTCTGGGTCTTTGCATTAAGTTCTGTTATAGGAATTTGAGGAGTCTTTAATTTCCCCAAATTGTTTAAGAGAAACAAAAGGGTGCATCCAGTCTACTTGGCACCATGGTGTCATGAGCTAGGACACCCGATGGAGTGGAGCAAATCACACACAACAGCCAAAAGAAGAAATTGTCCTTTGCTTTTGCTTGCGTAGACAGGAATTTTCTCCTGAAGATCGCATGACAGCTCCTTTGCTAGGGCGTACCGCAGAAGCATGAAGGCCTCATTTCAGATTCTCAGCACAATGTGAAAAGGTGGGTACACAGTGACCCTGGCACTGGGGAGGTGGAGACTGGAGAAGGTGGAGGTTGGCTCACCAACCAATCTTTGAGTTCCAGATCCAGTAAGAAGCCTGGGTTAAAAAAGTGAGGTCGAGAGTGATTGAAGAAGTCATCTGACGTTGACCACCCCCACTACACACACCTGTATGCAGAGAGAGAGAGAGAGAGAGAGAGAGAGAGAGAGAGAGAGAGAGAGAGAGAGAGAGAGAACCGCACAAGATCCGGCAAGAATTTTCAGAAGACATCTATGGTAGGCTCCTATCCTGTCCCATTCCCTCTCTTCAACTGCTTCCAGTGTCTATTCTATTTGCCCTTTGGAATGAGAATTAAGCATCCTCCCTAGGGTCCTCTGAAAGACTCCATCCATCAGGGGATGGAAGCAGATGCTGAGACTCACAGCCAAGCTTTGAGCAGAGCTCAGGGAGTCTTTTAAAGAGTATGGGGGGGGGTGGAACAGAAGGACCCAGAGAAGTCAGGAGCTCCACAAGAAGACTATCAGAGCCAATACATCTGGGCCTGGGGGTGGGGGGGCCTGAGGAGACTGATGTACCAACCATGGATCAAGTATGGAGATGACCCAGGCCTCCTGCTCAGATGTAGCTGATAGGCAGCTAAGTCTCCATATAGGTCACCTAGTAAGAGGATCAGGGACTGTCTCCAACACGATCTCTGTTGCCTGCACTTTGATCACTTCCCCAAGGCGAGGCGGTCTTGCTAGGCCACAGAAGAAGATGATGCAGGCTCACCTGAAGAGACTTGATAGTCTGAGATCAGTTGGTAAGGGAGGAGGGCTCCTCATTTCTAAGGACCAGGAAAGGGGAATGGGGGGGGGGAAGGGAGGGAGAGTGGGAAAGGGAGAAGATGAGGTAGGGGCTACGATAAGGATATAAAGTGAATAAATTAATTAAAAAGTTCATCAAGAGTCAAGATCGCTTTCCTACTGTGTCTATGGCATGCGGGAACATGCTATGCAATTTTGTATATGGAACGTGGAGGTGTCATGCTTGAAATCAGGAGTCCACTTCAGACTTTCTGGGATTAAATGGCTTAGCCTTCTTGTCCCTGTTTCCAAAGTAAAGAGGCTGATCAAATGGGATGCATGGGTCATGGGCAATACATGTAAAACACTTATCACAAATCCTAGAATATAGCTGAGTGTTCAAGAGATAGCAATAGCAATGACTCAGGGTATAATTATTAAGAAGAAAATTATGGGCAACAGTGGACACCTTTTTGTTTATTCTACTGAATCCACATTTGTTAGGGCTGGGGATTTCAGGGCATGTAAAAAATGACACACAATGCTTGCATTTGTAGTTTTCAGCTTAGAGAGGAGGAAAGGTAGGAAGGAAATGTGGAGTAGATATTCACAAATGCCACTCTGTCATCCAGGCATTCTTCCTGTCTGTCCCAGGAAAAGACGTCCACCTGAGTTGTAACAACAGGCAGGTGACAGTTGTGCCAGATGGGCATCTCACTGCCCTGCCTCCCCACTTAGTCTCTTTTCATGTCCAGGCAGAAGGAGACCGTGCATGAGATCAAACAAAACACAACAAATAAAAATAACAACAACAACAAACCCTACTCACCTACATGAGGGCTTCCTACAACAAGATACCTGAGTCACTCTGAGGAGACTGTGCCAGGACCCTCCTGTAATACTACCCCTGTCCCCCTGACCTGAGTGTTGTCTCTCCTCTGTGCCACAGAAGAAGCAACACACACATAGGAGAAAAACGAGAAAGAGAAATGCTGGAGCCTGGTCAGGTCAAGTTTTTTTGCCTTCTTTCTTTGGCCATTGTCCTTATTGGGTGGGCAGTAAGAAAGGGGGAACCATTGATGGACCTAATAGGGACTGCACAGAGCCAATGCCAAGTTGGTACCTTAGAATGGCGGAGTTGAATGGGGGAGGTGCGGGGGTCTCTTTCCAGTAGGTGAAAGTTCCTCACGAAGCCATTTCCTCAGCAAAGCACACCTTGAGGAATGGCTGCCTGGGTTATATGTGTTTGTTGTGGCTGGAGGAGTTGGAATGAAGTTATAAAATGCAAAAGAAATCCTAAGGATGTAAAAACCAGATGGCAGAGAAAAAGAGTGAACTTCCCCGTTTAGCATCTGTGAGGGGACTTCCTGCAGTGGACTGTGCTAGGCTGCTGCAGTTTATGTCTCTGGGCTGCTGTAGGTAGAAGGGTTTGTATGATGACAGTGGGATCAGAAGAGGGTCCGATGTCTCCACACAGGGCGTGGGAGCAATGCAGAACTGGCCTGGGCTACGGTAAGGGGACAAAAGCATGAAGGGGGCAAAAGACGTCATGTCTTGCCACTCAGACAAGAACTGAGCTGCACATGGCCGGGGAGCAGGGTTTTCAGTGGTCAAGGTCACAGAGCTACACTGGTGATGCAGAAACAAAGACAAAGTGGCCGGATGTGACATGCAGATATGGTGAAACCCACTAAAGCCAATACCCTACCCCCAGAGAACCTTCTCGGTCTCCAGCTCCTCTTCTTCTGCCTCCTCCCCCATTCACATGTATACATCCTCTTTCATCCGCATGTAGAAAGCAGTTTTCATGATATTTTACTTCTAACCAAAAGATATGGTGACCCCAGCTAAAAATTTTTTAGTCAAATTGATTATCACATAAAGGAAATTTTGGTTACTGAGACTGTTACACACACACACACACACACTACATGGACAGACACCCATATAAGCACACACATACACACGTACACAAATACACACATGCACACATACAGACATACATGCATAGACGTGCGTGCACGCGCGCACATGCGCGCGCACACACACACACCACAGAGGGATAGGGTAGAAACACATGAATGGACAGAATCTTTTAATCCAATCAACCCCAAAACAAAGCAAAGATAGCGGAAAGCAATTTCAGTACTGATTGTACCCAGGGTATCAAATATCATAAGACCTCATCTCCCACTTTTTAAGGTAAAACATTCTGAAGAGCTATCACTAAGAATAATATTCATTCCTTTTCTTTATGAACCATTTACTGGTATTACCCTACTGATGCCTTTTGTAATAACTACACCTGTTGTGGTCCTTTCCTTGAAGGCTCCTGAGTTGAAGGCGTGGTCTTTGCTGGTAAGTAGCCACCTTAGGCATAGTGGGAATGTAGGGAGGTAAGGCCCTGTTAAGGAGCAGCAAGGCACCAGCAGGGAGCATCTGAGGGTATCTTTTTACCCCGCCCCTGCCTCATTCCTCTATTTTACTCTCCTGCAACCAGGAGCAGCAGCCCCACCCACCACACTCTATCCTGATGGTCAGCCTGGTCTCGGGCTTAGAGTGATGGAATCAATCGACAATGCCCCGAAACTGTTTGTCACAGGAATGGCAACTTGACAAACCTCCTACCAAGTACTGCTTTCACTGTTGCTAGGTAGAAAATGTCAAAAACAAGACAATCCCTGACACCCAGGCTACCAAGCACAGAGAAACAAGACCAGTGCAAGTGGTTTCTTCTCTGCCTGTGACTTCGAGTTCCAGAAATATAGTGGCATGTCACTGGTTTGGTGCACATTTTTCTATTTTACATTTATCTTGTGTACATGTATGTAAGTATACACGAGCTATGGTACACATCGTAGGAGTCAGTCCTCTTTCTACCATATGAGCAAACAGGGCTTGAACTCAAGTTGTCACTCTCGCCGGCAAGTGTCCTCACATCCTAAGCCATTTAATCTACCCTATGGGTATTTGTCAATGCACATATCTCATCATGACCATAGACCCATCTCCATGGAGACCTATATGATGGATTACCTGTGCTCATCATTCTCCGCTGCATGTAGTACCAAACACCAAATGGCTCCTGACACAAGCAAACAGAGTTGGCAATCTCTCTGTGAGGAAACAAGAGGTAACTGTCTACTCTGAAAAACTCGGTAAAAGCAATCATCAAGACAGCCAACATTCCCCTGTGTGAGAGATGACTTCTATTATCTAAGGTAATTAGCCCAACAAAGATTGATAATTCCTGAACTTCCCTCTTCTCCTTTGTGCTCATAAGCCAATCACATAGATTGTAAAGCCAAGATCCCACCAATGGAATGAGATGTAGTCACTATATGCATCATGGGTAAAAGACAGAGATCGCTTTGGCCAAATAGAGTACTCTTGCTAGCCCTGTTTGGGTTCTGAGTCTTTTTTTTTTTTTTTTTTTTTTTTTTTTTTTTCAATAGAAAGTGCCTTGTCAGATCACTCTCAGTTTGCTCCTGAGTTTTTTTTGTGCAACACCAAGATAATGCCTCTCAAGGCCCAGGAGAAAAATGTTGCCAACACACTAGAAACTATAGACTCATGCCACTTAACCCTGAACACAAACTTCATGCAGCGGCTCGTTAGAGCCGCTAAACTTTCTAGACACTAACAAGTAAGTTAAAAAGTTACAAAGAAGTGTTGTCTAGGAAGCCGACTCCTGATTGAAGGAAAAGGGTCTAGTCTTACCTAAGGCTCCAATTTTTTGAGTTTCTGCCCCTCTTCAGAAGCTCCCATGATGCCCATTTGTTTACTAATTGAAGAGCCAAGGTTTTATCTGTCTCCAAGATTTTCTCCCTCATCTCTCTGGAAGATATCAGGAAACCCAGCTACCGTATCCCCTAAGCTACTTCTTAGAGGCTGCGCTCTGATGGCTCCCTCAGTTGCTCATTTCTTTAGGAGAATCCTGACTTGCTACACCCTTACTGTGTGTGTGTGGGGGGGGGTCAGTTAACAGCTGCAGACTGGGGTGAGCAAGAAGCAGAAAAGAAACAAAGTTTCCAGTCCATACAAGTCTTTCTTAGTCCCACAGCTTCCTCTTTGCTCCGAACCCTTTGTCATTGTTGCTAATATCTAAGTGGTAGGATTTGCACTGAAGTTTCAGAGAGGTAAATGCTATGGTGCTCAAGTTTCACTGAGAAAGCTGAGCCCCCTGGTGACTATATAATGTGTTCAAGATCATAGCAGTAACAAGTAAGAGGGACCAGGACATGTGCTAGACAGTGGTGCATCATGGGATGTGTGCTACTGGATCGACTGATGTGCCTCACTCTGATATTTATCACTCTGTACTTGTCCATATCTGATGAGCTCTACTGGGGATGGGAAGCCATCGTCTCCTCTCCCTACACCACACATCTTAGCCTGGGGCATGCTCTGTTTCAAGGCCAAGGATGCCAAGGCACCAGGTGAGACGCGATCCAAATGCCTGCCAAGGAAGGAACAGATGGTTCTGCTAAATGGTGAGATCAAGTCCCTGCCACAGTAATAGCAGTAAGCATCCCCGCATAAAATAATTACTTCCAGTTTGCCTGGCAGGTTGGATGAAGTCCGAGGGAACAGCTCATTCTTCTCTCATGGCTTTGGGCTTCCAAGCTATGTTTTCCCAAATGAAAAGGATCTCTTTCCTGGGATTCTTTGCAAGATACACTTAGTCATGACAGAACTAGCTCCATAAGTGACAAAGTCTATTTGGAGTCCCTCTTCTGGACAGGGACCAAGACTAGAGAAGAGATTAAGTTTCCCGGAAGGTTTGTGGGGCAGTTAGGGGAAACAGTGCTGCATGTGCAGGGCAGAGGAACGTTACTGGAGTCTTTTTTTTTCTCTCTCTCCTTTTGTCATGTGGGTCCCTGGGATAGAACTCAGGTCCGGAAGCTTGGCAGCAAGCACTCCAACCCATGAACCATCTTGTCTGCCCTAAGAGTACATTGTAACTCGAGTTCCTCATGGTATTAACAGAGACAGCTCTGCAGAGACTTCTGTCACTTAGACTCATTTTAAATCAGGAAACCTAGAGGCCATGTAACCGGCTCAAGTTCCCAAGGCCAGTTACCCGTAGCCTGTAAAGTTATGTAATGATTTTCCCATCTGTGGAATGGGAGTGATGGTGTGTGGCTGATGTGCTCAAGAAATTCAAGAAGCATTGAAGGAGACAGAGACCATGGGAACACGTGGGATGGTGCTGAGAATGGAATGCAGGCACGGATGGGATGGAAACCTTCAACTTAGGTTCAGCTGCAGAGCGACCTGTTGTATCTACTCTTGCCCCCAACTGTTAACTTTTCTTGAATTATGGGTTTTGAAGAAACAATCACTCTGTCTGTCTGTCCATCTCTGTCTGTCTCTGTCTCTGTCTGTCTGTCTGTCTGTCTGTCTCTCTCTCTCTCTCTCTCTCTCTCTCTCTCTCTCTCTCTCTCTCTCTCTCTCTCTGTGTGTGTGTGTGTGTGTGTGTGTGTGTGTGTGTGTGTGTTCAGCAAACAAATGTCTACTCACATTGTGACTTTGGCATCCTGATTTTGAAAATTCAGGGCCCAGGGGTCCCACTCAAACTAAGGCACCAGCCAAGGACAATACAGGCAGTAAACTTTAAACCCCTACCCAGATCTAGCCAATGGTCAGAACATTCTCCACAGTTGAGTAGAGAGTGGGATATGACTTTCTCACGTACTCTGGTGCCTCACAATTGACCATGTCCCCTGGAGGGGAAGACCTGGTGGCACTCAGAGGAAGGACAGCAGGTTACCAAGAAGAGACATGATACCCTATGAGCATATACAGGGGGAGGTAATCCTTCTCAGGAACAGTCATAGGGGAGTGGAATAAGGGGAAAATGGGAGGGAGGGAAGAATGGGAGGATACAAGGGATGGGATAACCATTGAGATGTAACAAGAATAAATTAATAAAAAATTTTTTAAAATTTCAAAAAAAAAAAAAAAAGAAAGAAAAGAAAATTCAACTCAACTCAGCTCAATCTCCCTTTTGACTCTCTATTGCTGTCCCTAACAAAGAGAGTTCAAGGATCTCACCTCCCTAAATGCCTTCTCTGGTACCCCCAAAGGAAACTCCATTCCCATCAATCCTACCTCTTGCTTATTCACGCTGACAAGTGGCGCATGTATTCATAAATGCGCAGGGATTTGTCAGTGATGGAAGGCATCCAAAACTCATTCTAAATAAAAATAGAAAGACAGTCATGATAAGAAAAGAAATAAAAGATTAAAGCTGTTTTAATGGTTCTGCCCTTCCTATTCTACAAGAATACATCTCAGCTCCCAGTAGCTGCCCTCCTTCTGTGAACAGTATGTTCTGCACCGAGCTCCTATCCTCCAGGCCATGGAATGTGCTGCACATAGAATTTACAGGTGATATTTTTTAGTTCTGTATTTGATAAAGGTGTCATCATTCTGCCCTGCACTAGCCCAAAGGGAAATTCACCGTTCTTCTAATTGGCCAACCTTCTGAAGAATGCCTTGTATGTCTGTGGCTGCTTCCAAAGTTTTCCTCAATCATTCGTTTTTAAACATTAATTCTTTGTATTTTCTCCATTTAGAAGGCAGCTGTGCTCACCACTAAACCACCAACACAGTAGTCATCCTGTTTAGAATTCGTTGAGCTTCTTGATTATCTTGGCTTCCAATTTTTACCAAATGTGGAAGGTTTTCAGATATTTTTTCCAGACTTTTCTTCAGTACTGCCTTCCCTTTTGGTACTCCAATGACGGGAATATCTGCCATTTTGTTGTTGTTATTATTATTATATAGGTTATCTCTATATATTATATATAATAGGCTAATCCCTATATAGGTTCTATTACATGGACTGATCAAACCTCAAGTGTATGCCATCTCTGCTACTCAATTATTAGGCCTATATATGGAGTATTTCCATCACTACATTCTAATTCTATAGTTTCCACTTTATCCATTTTATAATATAATTTTAACAAGATCTATTATTTTCCTTTGGTTCCAGAAAAGTCATAACCACGTGTTGAAACATTTTTAAGATGTCTGCTCTAAAACCCAAGATGTCACTCATCTTGGTATTGACATCCATTGATAGTCTTTTTCACTCAGCTTTTAAATTTCCATGTCTTGATGAATGATTTATTTCTTGTATTATAGACATTTTTATATAAGACTATCAAGTTCAGAATTTTATTTTATAAGCTTTCTTTAAATGGGAGACACATGCCACATCATGCACGTAGAGGTCAGAAGACAACTTTCAGAGGTCAGTTCTCCCTTCCCAATAGGCAGAGGATTAAACTCAGGCAGCCAGGCTTGCCATCAAGTGCCTTTACCATGTGAGTCATCCTACTAGCTCATATTTTGTTATCTTTTTAAAAACAGGATGCTCTTTTGCTGTGGTACAGTGCAAGAGCTGGCTAAGTATCATTGCTTGATTTCCTATGCCTCTGACGTCATCCCAGATGTGCCGGAACAGTGACTTCCTATGCCTCTGATGTCATCCCAGAATGTGCCGGAACGGTGATGTCCACCACCTCATTTCAGATGAACAGGGCAGAATTTCAGTCTTTTCAGAGCTTGATCTTTCTAGAAAAAGTAGGATCCACCTCAGATCAATTTACTGTCTGTAAGTTCGTTATAAGCTCAGTTCTCTCTTGGGCCAATAAAAGGGTAGAGGCAGAATGCTCCCATCACTTTTTCATAGCAGAGTGAGAATAAAAGCTGAGTTAACTAACTGCTTCCCCTGTCTGGGGAAAGATGAAGCCACATCTGTCAACTAGTCCCTCTTTGTATCACCCATGCATCTTGTTGGTGTGAACTGGGGGGTAGAGAGCCAGCAGAAAGGATCAGAAACTCAAATGCTGACTAGCTCTGCTTAACATCACCTTACTTGGTTTTTCTTGCTTTAATTGAAAATGGTGGCTTACCTCTTGTCTGAACCCTACTGACAGAAGCGGGGAAATTACAAGTGAAATACTGACTGGCTTCTGCTCACACTACCTTGCTCAGCCTCAGCAATGCTGAGTGTGAAGGCTTAAGCTCACCACTGTACTTTTTATCTGATCCTCACTCATAAAAGACCTGACAATCCACCAGAATAATTGAGAAATGTAGGATGATTAACAGAAATGCCTTCTTGAAACTTATGGAGCTGCCACCTGGAGATTAGAGGATACGTGCTTGTGTAATGAGCACAGTAATTATAATTGCTTGGCATTTAGCTGTGACCAATATATCTGAAAGAACATTTAAGCCCATAGTTTCAGATGCTTGGCCCCATCCATTTGAGCAGAGTATCACCAAGGTGTGGGTGCATAGTGAAGGCTGCTCGCCACTTCTTAGCAAATAGAAAGCAGAGAGAAGGAGAAGACGCAAGAGGAGGCCAGCACAAGACATAGCCCCAAGTGTAGGTCCCCAATAGCCTACTTTCTCCAAGTAGGCAGGAAGACCTACCACCTCCTAGCGATTCAAATTTATATGTCAGTGCTTTAAACCATCCATTAGAACAGGTTTCTAACTGTCTCTGGAGTCACCCTCACAGACACACTCAGAGGTGCGTGTCATTATCTAAGAGGCATTTCTTAGTCCAATCAAGCTGAAAGTCAAGATCAACCACCACAATGATTCATCGATACACAGTCCTCCTGGCTCAAGTACGAGACTCTGGGCTCAAATATTACTGCACTTCACTCAGTGGAAATAATGAGTGCAAAGTTGTGTCGGGCATGACAAGAAGTTCTACCAGTGCTGAGCCTGATGTGAGGTCTCCCCAGACAGAAGTAAGGAAGAGTAACTGTCCTGCCAGTGTTTGTCCTGATGCAGAGGTCTGCACAGGAGGGTCAATCACTTTCTTATGGGGCTTCATCCTAGAGCTTCACATGCACTCCTCTGTGTTTCTCTCTCCAGGGATTCCCATATCAAACACACTTTCCTATGGGACTGAGATCCATCCAACACAGAGTACAGTCTTGGCTCTCAGGGATGCTCAGTGTCTGGCTGTCTTCCTATAGTTCACCAGACTCCTACTGACACATTAAAAAAAATGCTCCCAGTGGAACCTGGACATGAGGAGCAAACACTACAAGGAATTATTGATACCAGTATCAGGATTGCACTTAAGCATGTGCAGGAAGGGTTTTAAAGTAATTACAGAGAAAAATCCTGACAGATTAATGGCACCATGTATTCACATATGCAGTAAACCCCATTCCTGCCAGGTTGTCTGAACTAAGGAGAGAAAGAGAGAGAGAGAGAAGAGAGAGAGAGAGAGAGAGAGGAGAGAGAGAGAGAAGAGAGAGAGAGAGAGAGAGAGAGAGAGAGAGAAGAGGAGAGGAGAGGAGAGAGAGAGAGAGAGAGAGAGAGAGAGAGAAGAGAGAAGAGAGAGAGAGAGAGAGAGAGAGAGAGAGAGAGAGAGAGAGAGAGACTCTGTGAGAAGTTTATAGGAGGAAGCCACATTGAAAAATCTCTTATTCTAAACTCTAATTGTCAATGTCATTGAAAACAATGCTCCTGTGTTTCCCTCCATTTAGCTCCCACCTTCTTGTTAAGCCATTTTATTCCATGTTGGTTTCTTAAATTAATATATCTAAGTGGCATTCGTATTTATATTAGTGATCATCCAGATGGCAAGGAGTTTATTTTCTCTTATATTAACACTGATCAGTCTTTGTTGAGTGTGGCAGCTGAGTTGTTCCTCTTTCTATTCCATCCCATCATGCCCTTCTTTCCCTTAGGCTAGGACTTCTCATGTGGAAGGCTTTTGCAATGACTGACTATGGGCAGATACTACTGACATCTAAAAGTGGAGACCATGGATGCATCTAAATATAATAGAACATATCAGAACCTCCCTACCATCCAGCAAGGAAGAATCTGGTCTTGGTGTTGACATTATGAGCACTTCCTAGAGGATTAAAATAGAATTATACTTGTGGTTTGCAGGAAGTCAGAAGTGAGATTTGTACAGCCCCCATTGTAAATTTCTCACATAAGCAGAGGGGGTCAGCACTCTGCCCAAGGGGTGAACTGATTCTAGTGTTTGTGCCTCGCTTCCAGGTGTCGAATGCTATAAAGCTCAGCGAGTTCCTACTGGCTGTTTCCCACTCTGCATGCAACTGCATCGTTGTCTTTGTCCCTTTCCTCCCAGCTGTGTACTTTCCATCTTGCTTCTGTGGCGTGTGTAGACAGTTTTTGCAAGTGTCTTCATTCCACATAATAAATCTTTTTTTTTTCCTGCTCCAGCTAGTTAATCTGTGCTGCCTGCAATCAAGATCACAACATAATTCACTAATTATGTAAAGAGAACCAATCTTTAAGAAAATGGTAGTATGGGGATTGGTGAGTCTGAAGTCAGGGCAGACCACTGAACATTGCGAGATAGAACCCTTAGATGGGTTTTGAAGATAAACTGCTGCTTCTCCAGCATCAGGAGGCATTAAGAATTAAATGATGTGAAATGGTTTGGCATGATGGATTAAAGGTGGTCCAGACTGTTTGTCCCTCATCCATCTGCCTTCCCATCCACACCAACGTATACATACAAACCTGAACTTAGGTTTTCCTTCTTTATCTGAGTCAACAAATAGAAAGGCAGCACAGTTGATCCTATATAGCTTCAGAGAATGGGAGGGTGTCCAATTTTGCCTGTTGAAATTCTTTGTTTTGATATCCAGCCACCATGGTGTGAGAAAACACAGGAGTTGTGTTCAGGGGCTAAACCAAGGTATCAGTATCTCTAAAGGAACATATCTAATGGAATGAATATTTTAGATATTTATACACATACGCACCATGCACATATATTCACACACACACACACACACACACACACACACACACACACACACACACACACACACAAATGGGGTCTATTACAGTAGTTGATAGTTTTTGGTCCAGATGGTCCAACAGTGGTCATTTCCTGAGGCCAAGATCTGGTAGTTGTTCATCGCCCAGGATTAGGTGTCTCAGCAATCCCAATCTAGTTATGGAGTCCTAGACGATTCCTAGAGAGCTGCTGCTCTTCAGTCTCTACGGAATCTTCTGGATTCCAGAAGAAGCAGGTTGCTATACCAGTGAATGAATGCCTCATTAACAGGACAGGTGGACTTGCCCACAAGAGTAAAGGCATGAATGCAGAAAAGAAAAGAAAAGAAAAGAAAGCTGCTTCTTTACCCTATGTCCAGTCCAAGGTGTGGTCCAGATTGAGGGCATGTCTCCTTGCCTCAAATAATTCAATCAAGAGAACCACAGGCGTGCCCAGCTGCTTGAGTTTTAGTTGATTCCAAAGTAGCTAAATTGACAATTAAGATAAGCAATCCTAGTATCCTTAGCTGACAGTCTACTTGACTGTCTAACGAATACCCAGAGGAGACTTACCAGCCATTTTTCATCTATCTGGAATAGCCTGGGCCCTGTTACCCTTAGATAACTCTAGTCTCAGCAGTGGCCACAAAGTCTGAACAATATACCTTTGTGTGATGGTAGTAGTTACTGTTTTAAGTCACTGTACTTTTATATAGCAATACATAAGTAAAACAATTGACCAATAACTGCAGTGCCAAGCTTAACAACTAACAGGATAAGAACTGGGTGGGTGGCTGTGGCTGTTATCCTAACACTCAGGAGACTGAGGCAGAAAGAACATGAGTTCTGAGCAGGCTGTGCTACGTAGAGAAACCCTACATAAAACAAAAAACAAGTAAACAAAATCCATATAGGGTCCTTCTCAAGGCATAGTCAGAAATATAACAGTTTTTTATGATTATTCTATAAGAATGTGGCTATAAAAATAAAACCCTGAGTCTAATCCTGTGGGTTTTGCTCAAAATTCAGCATTGCTTGGATGAATAGCCCAATCAGATCTCTTGAATACCAGTTTGAGAACTGAATAGGATGTTGAGAACTGTGGGAGCGTACACTGGATGAATCCATGTCAAGGATGTTAATGCCTCAGACACAAGAGGCATTT
This sequence comes from Acomys russatus, assembly GCF_903995435.1. Classification (NCBI taxonomy): domain Eukaryota; kingdom Metazoa; phylum Chordata; class Mammalia; order Rodentia; family Muridae; genus Acomys; species Acomys russatus. The sequence goes on from NC_067162.1 coordinate 16,242,774, forward strand.
CCTGCCTTTTCTGGTTCCAGTATGGATGCTGACGACCTGTTGCCCTTTAGCTAAAAACAGTATGTGCAAAAAGTAGAGAGCACAGCTTCCTGGTCCCCAGTGACTGCAGGATCACAACGCCCTGAGACTGCTCCTCTCCAGAGGCCCTTACTGAGATCAGTTAGCCCACCTCTTCCTTCATGTTGTGTATAATAAATTTGCAGAGTGCCTAGGCTGCTGGTACATCTCCATCCGAGTACACAGCTCAGCCAGGCAACTTTAGGTTATTTGTGCCTGTCTTTCTTAATTTCCCATTGCTCGGTCAGGTTTGCAAGACTCAACATTTTGGGTGACGTCAGAGAATTAAGACCAAGAATCCTGGAACTCTAGATGACCTGAATGATTCCAAGAACCCCATGTGGTAGCGTGAATGAAAATGGCCACTACAGGCTCATATATTTGAATGTTTGGTCATTAGGGTGTAGCATGTTGGGGGTGTGGCTTTGTTGGAGTGGGTGTGGCCTTGTCTGGATAGGTGTGGCCTTGCTGGAGGAAATGTGTCATGGGGTTGGGCTCTAAGATTTCAAAAGCCTAAGCCAGTCTCAGTGTCTCTCATTTCCTTCTGCCTGTGGATTCAGATGTAGAACCCTCAGTTATGTCTCCTGCACCGTGTCTGCTTGCATGCTGCCAAGCTTCCCGTCATGATGATAAAGAACTAACCCTCTGAAGCTGTAAGCCAGCCCAATTAAATGGCAAGTTGTTATGATCACAGTGCCTCTGCACAGCAAGAGACCACTGACCAAGACACCCCTCATGGTCCAAATCTGGTCCTTGATGAACAGCAGCAGTCTCCCTTTGCCTGTCTGGTGAAGCAGACCCTGTCCTTTATAATAAACAACGTAATTCTAAGGGAGTTATCACCACAAGAGTGCTCCCTCCCTCCGTGCACTGCTCTTACAAGGTTCCAGGTAGAAAATCAGAGTGAGAACTCAGAAGGCTCCAGGGCAGAGCCACAGAGAATCTGAGCAAGAGGAACACACAGAGCGTGAAGTGCTCATTACATTAAGGCAATGAAATGTGGGAAAAATATTTGAGAAAATCATGGATCGAAGGGCATACAGTGGACTACAATTGAATGAAGGCTAATTTAGTGATGTTCCCCAAAGGTTCTAACATGGATGGACTCCCTCGAGCAGCTGAGACTATTCTAGAAGAACGACGGAAGCCTGGACTCAGCAAGGCTCTACTGCAAAGGCATGGCATGACAAAGTAATTCTTTCTTGCAACGTAAAAGCAGAATTCCGGAGATTTGGGGATCCCATTAGTCTTGTCACTGCCATGAGAAATACCTAAGGGAAACTGCTAAAAAGTGTGTGTGTCGAGGGGAGCAACTTATTTTGATTCACAGTTTCAATGGATTCTATCTATGACTAGCTTCACTGTTTCTGGGCCAAGGTGAGCTTAGAGTCATGATAGGATGACATGTCAGAACAAAGTTCCTTACCTCATGGTGGCCAGGAATCAGAGAGAGTGAGGGAAGACAAAGCAGGGGGCTAGGGCACTCTCCCAGTCACCTACTGCTTGACATCAACCTCATTCGGAGTGTATCTTTCCCCATCTTCCCTTAAATTGCCCTTCACACAGTCAGGAGTGTTCCTCAGCTCTCTGAGCCATGGAATGTCTGGTAACCGAATGACTTGATAATCAAGACGAACCGTTACGGAGATCAGCAATGTCTCAGAAAGCTGACTACACCCTATGGGTCCACCACACTATCCTCAAAAAAGCACTGAGAACTACTGTGAGAGAAGCATCAAAGCTTAAAGAGGATCACATTCACTGTACCCTATAAGCTAGGCATAACAATGCAAGATGCTGGTGTGGTGGCAGGACAGCCCAAGGGAAGGTGGTAGGAGTACAGCCATGGCTGCTGTGGTTAGCTGACCCATAGGCAGCTCAAGCAACGGCTAATAGATTACAGGGCCCTTGTAGTTCACAAGCTCTAACCTGGCCTGTATCGAAACAATTTCTAGATTTATAAGTCGAAGCTTAATGTGTGTCCCCGTGACAAATCACAGTTCTGATGCAATTCTGAGACTCTATTTTGCTCACATAATAAGAACCCCTTGACTAACTGAAACTCAGATTGCTCAAAGAGTCCGCAATTACATCAGAGGAGTGTACAGCTGGGCTGTTTCTTCTTATTCTTCTCCAAAGAAAATTATAAGCTCATGTGTCATAACTATGTAATGGGGGGGGAAGATATGTAGACTTCAGGGATGTCATTGGACTAAGTGATTCTGAACTGTCACAATTTCTGGGAGTTGACCACACAACTGTGAACCAACTCTTAGGTGACGCTGATGGATGAGACACAGTATGAGCCATGCAGATACCGAGCACCAACGGGATTATTTTGCTAGTTCCCAAGCTCATGGTAAAAGATATACTCTCCACATATCTTTAAGTGAGAGGCTTATGGGAGAAAAAACAAAGGAAAAATCCCTACAGCTCTCATTCATGAAAACAAAACAAAACAAACAAACAAACAAACAACAAAAACTTAGCAAACCCCAGACAGCACTAACCCTGCAGAAATGAAGAGGTTGATGTTACCAGCTAAACTATAACTCTAGTCATAGTGCCATTTACTTTGCTGGCTTAATCTGTACATGAGATGGAAGAATGCATCTTACAGAGTTACACTGAGGATTCTAAGCATAATCAGGTGTTGATTTCAATCATAACTACCACTCCAGATATAGTCTGCGCCAGTCAGGTTGTAAGGTACCAGTCAAAAGGAGTAAACATCACTCAACAGCGTCATCTCTCTGTAGGAGAAAGGACTCATGTGCTTAAAGCAGCACACACATTAGTTGCATAATGTTCGGCTTTTGTGTAACAAACTTCTCTTGGGAGTCACAATAGACACAAGTCTGTTCACTCCAGAAAAGGAACTCACTGCAAAGTAAGAACTGTGCCAATGTTGACTTAGTGAAGCAAGATGTTTTTATTGGGGTGGTTAACCTGACAATGGGTAAAGGATTTCTTATAAGGAGGAGAAATGACTCAAAATCAGCTGCATTAAAAAGTAGATGAAGGAGAGATGCCCCCTCCCTTGCCCCTGGCCATCTAAAAAGTTGGGAGAGCCACACCGGCTGCTACACTCAAGGAGAGCAGGCCCTGCACCTCACCTGAGCAGCAGGTAGAGCTGGCCTTGGTTGAGGGGAATGGGGAGTGAGGTGGGGGTGGAGTAGGGCTGTGGGGGAGCTGACCCAAAAGTAAGAAAGCCAGAAGGCTCACCAGCTCAGGTACATCTCAGGGCCAGATCCAGGGTCTTGAATTGGCCTACCCCAACGATGAACTACTGGAGTGCATGAAGTGGCTGGTCCAAAACTACAGGATCTCCATGACACAGAGCAACAACAGGATACCCAAGAGGAGTCCCAATAAGGTTCCAGTGTTAATACAGCACAAGCCAGAAGGCTTGTACTAGGCCAATGAGTCATTGCACTGAACATTTGCAAGCAAAATGTATGAAAAAAAGGATATACCATGGGACATACTGTGACACACCACAACTTCTACAATGAGATTTTTTTTCCTGTGTTGTGAGGAAAGGTTGCCAGGGTGGAGGCAGTTACAAGGGGAAGGGGAGATGAGTGGGGTTGGGGTGCATGATCTGAAATTCACAAAGAACCAATAAAAGTTAACAAAAAACAAAACAAAACAAAACAAAACAAAAAAAAAAAAAAAACCAAAAACCCCACCTAAGCATGGGTGATAACTCATCAAGGCTGTGGCCCTTGCACAGTTCCTTGCACAATGTGTGGGCAGTTCTGGGAGTCAGTACTGATAGATTCTCCTTTGCGGTGTGGTTTATCCGACTCCTCCCTCCCTGAAGGACCTCTGAGAATCTTCCAGGTTTCCACTCTCCTAGACATGTCACCTTTTGTTTGCCTTCTGAGCCTCACCCTCGCTCCTAAAGGGAACGATTTGATTCTGAGGACCTGCCCTACACAATATGCAGATTACGGCCTTGCAGTTTTTATGTGGTGATCAAGGGCTGTTTGAAGAGGTGTGCGTGAGTGCCAAGTTGACAAGAGGTGGGTTAAGTTAACTGTATACATCATCCTGATTGCAGCACATGATGTGCCCACAACTCAGCAGTGCTTCTGAACGAATCTTAGTGCTTCCGATTGAGCCTAACACTGGACTTGGCATATTGGGTAAAACAGATTATCCTCCAGAGGGTGGGAACATCGTCTAATCTGTTGAGAGTCGGAGGAGAACAAAGAGTGAAAATAGGGAAGGTTCCCTACCTGGCTTCTTGAGCTGAGGTGGCAGTTTCCTCCTGTCTTTGGTGTTCCTGGCCCTTGAGCCTTCAGATTGAACCTGGAATCACATCACTCTCCACCTAGCTCCCAGGCCTTTATGCTATACATACAGTTGACCTTCCTGGGTCCCAGGGGATATTTCCTCAGCAATAATCATTCCATGCAAAGGTAGGCTGGTGCCTTATTGTATATATGTATACTTATGTATGTATGCATGCACATGAATATACTATACATACATACATATATACTGTATGTATGTGACATATAGAATACATTGCATTATACATATGAACATGTGATGCTGTCTTTATGTGTGGGCCTATAGATGATCTCTTCTTGCTTATGTTTTTCTATTTCTCTAGATAACCCCAGTTATACAACTATTGACTCTAAGAAGTAGGTGGTGCTGCAGTAAGAAATACCCCCAAACATGGAAGTTTCAGTACAGCCTGGTAATGAGAAAGGACTTCAAAGGTTTTAATGTACTTGCTAGAGAAAACCTGGTAGAGTCATAAGAAGGGCTTTAAAAGATAATCCTGGTGAAGACCAGGGAGAGGAGAACGTGTCTGTCCTCTCAGAGAATGTGTGCCCAGTCTCGTGCATGACAGTGGCAGAAATGAAGCAGTGAAGGCTGCTTGGTCGCGAAGTCTCGGATAGAAATGAGAACTATGCTGTTAGACAACGGATAAAAGACAGCCCTTGTTACAGCATGGCAAAGGACATGAGCATACTGTGCTTGTGTTCTGGAATGTTGTGGAAGGGAGGGAAATTAAATATTTAGTTGAGGAGATTGCCATGACAAGGGCTAATGGAGCAGCTTGCTTTCTCCTGACTATAGCAAGACACGAGGAGAGAGAAATAAAAAATGGAGTTATTAAGCATTCAGGATGTTAAATCTGGGAAAGCCTAAGCTTGCCAGCTTTGGAGAGAGAGGGAAGGAGAGAAGGGGGGTGGGGACAAACTAGAGCTTTAAGTTCAACAAAACAGTGACATGGATTGTACTAGACAGAGTAGGAAGACACTGTCCATTTGGCCTAAAGCAGACAGAGAAAACAAGATGAATAACAGAGAGATGTTGCATTTCTTAAGTCCTATAGGACTGGGCTGTACATACTTGGCTGGGTGCAAATGTGCACTACTCTTCTGGACAAGAGAATAATTGTGAAGGCATTTCAGAAAACCTGAGGGCTACCTGTCTCACCACAAGCCTACCATGTGTGGACCTAGCAGGTAAGGCTGCCCCCACTGAGTCTGAGAGCACCTAACCTTGGACTTCTCAACCTCTAGGGCCATGATTAATAAGCATTGTTGCGTAAGCGACCAGTTCATCGGTGCGTTTGTTATGGCAGACTAAAGCAAGAACTGCTCTTCTGAGTGGGACGAATCAATATAGACCCTGGCACCTAATGTACAGATATTGATTCATCTAATGCATTTCACTTTGTTGCAATCATCTAAAAACACAAGGAGAAATGACTAAGTAACCCATAAAGCTGCCATTTTAGAAGGATACCCAGAGCAAGAGGAGGTTGTCCGGCTCATCTATTTAACCTTTACGATCCCTTTGATTCCGTGACGCCCAAAGGTGTTTGATTGTAGTTGATCAGAGTACTAAACCAGGATTGAGGTGAGAGGAAATGGAGGCAGAGGGCCGGGGGGAATCACAGTTCCAATCCCTAAGGATTAGCAACAAAGCCACGCTCCCCTCAGAAGTTAGATTTGTCTTCCCTTGAGAAACAGCTCGTTCTCAAAGCAGCTGACAAGTGCTCAACACGGAGTCGTGCAAACTGAGCCGCTGTTTGTAGCATACATTGTTGTTGTTGTTGGGATGTTGGGCCCTCCCATCCAGTGTCAGGAAGCCCCGTAACAGCATTTCATTACATCCATGAAGTGTGTATAGAATTTGGCTCAAGGAGGTCCTTTAGAGATGGGTTATTGACGGGAATCTCCCACTCTCAACATGGAGACCAGCACACTGAAGTACTAGGACTGATGAGGAAGTTCAAGGCTGATGTCCTCTCTCAGTGTAAAGCGGACGGCTCTACAGTGCAGCCTCATTCAAGGATGGCCTGGAGGAGACAAGGGATAAAGAGAGTTGTTCACTGTGTGAGATTCTGAGCCTTCATTCTCGTCCTGCAGGTTCAGGGAGTTAAGTGAGATTTGAGGATCCGTAGCAAAGAGGTCCCATGCGAGTGTCCAACAAACAAACAGCCCTCTCATGAGGAAAAGCCTAAGGATCCTCCTGTCAGTGGATGTCCATCATCAGCTCCCAGCTAATGGGTTTGTGGACACTGCGGTCATGGTAGCAAAGACAGGAGTGATGCAGACATTCAGTAACAGTGTAATCCACAGGCAGCAGCATCGGCGAGTGTACCAGAACACTGCATCATGTTCTACAGACTAAAGTGGTGGCAGGGAACTGCACCGGACCTGTTCCTTCATGGAGGACAGATATTTTTACTTAAAAGGTACTTGTCCTTTAGATAGTTTTCCATTATTTTTTTTTTCCACAATACCTTCCAGTCCCTCCAGGGAGCAGAATAACTAAATGCCTTGCTCCCAGTCCTGGCATCTCACACAGCATGCCTCTTCATTGAACAGCAGAAGGTGGAATTCACTGCTTGTGATATTACCTTACTGTTCTCTGTACCCCAATAACTTGAAAGTTACTCGCCTTGCAAAACAATGGAGCAGCCAACCAGAGTATCAGCTGTCAGAAGCAGCATCTTGAAAGACCAGGTAATCGTCCCGTGTAACTATAGATGTTCTGAATACACCAGAGACTGACTTGATGATTCCATTTCTTTCATGGGCAGATTGCAAGGGAGCTGGGAAAATGGACATGAACGACCTAATAGACTCTCCTCTATATTTATCTTATTGTAGACTCAAGAGCAGGATGCTATCCTCTACAAAGGATACAATCAATCTGTTGACTACCAGGTGAGATGCCCTTTTGCATCTTGAAGGAGAACGAAGTCTGTGGTCTTTTATCAATGAAAAAAAATAAATGGTGTAGAATGAAAGGCCACCAAATGAACCCAGTGAGCTGGCTTCTGATGGAGCAGGAGACATAGTTTGCAATGTGGAAGAAAATGTTACCATCCATTCTTGAAGAAAGGACTGAAGAGGCTACCTACACACTCTTCTTGATCAGGTATGTAGATGTCTGTTTATGCCAACCAACTTTATCTTCTTCTTCTATATCATGCATTGCCTGCCTACAGTTCATGATGATTTCCTCTGTAAATTATGCTATAGGGTCTGGAGATGGAGTTCAGTGGTAGAGTGCTTGCTATGTGTATAAAGGCCTGGAATAAATCCCTAGTTTACACACACACACACACATAAACACACAATTGCACTATAGAATGTATATATCAAGATAAAATTAAGACCACATAAATATAATTTGAAGATAGATGCAATGATTATAGAAAATTGAGCCTCATTTTTGGAAGTTAGGGCTAGCTAGCTAGCACTGTTAGCTTGTTATTTGTTTGTTTATGTTAGATGTATTTATTTATTTTGGAGGGTAGAGGGGAAAAATGTGCCATAGTACAGAGTTCAGAGAACAACTTGCCAGAGTGTGTTCTCTTCTTCTTCCATATGCATTTTGGGAATAGAACTCAAGGCACCAAGCCTGGAAGCAAGTGCCTTCATCCATTGAGGCATTTCTTGAACTCATTTTTTTTTTATCATTTTAAGAAGTTTCTATTGAGAGGGAGCTTGCCCTCTACTGCTCAATTCCTTCCTTACAGTAGCAGCACAAAGCTAAGGGACCATTCCTCACACTCTGTAGCTCTTATGAGTCTACAAGGAATCTTGATCCATGGAGGAATCCCATACACCCATCCACATTAATTTGGAGAATTAGCACATAACCTGTGGCTCTCCTGCAAGAACAAAGTAGGTAGGCACCATTCTCTTTTGTTGTAGTTTGATCAACACTTTATCTTGTTCGGTCCTTAGTCCCATGGGTACTGATGTAAAACCAGTGACAGAACTAGAGTTCCAACCGGAAAACAATGAAGCCAAAGGACATTTTTCCTAGTGTGCAGCATCCAGACTTGGTTTTCCAGCTGCTAATAAACCCATTGTCATACGCTATATCACACTGGATGCACTGTCAGCTCCTGAAGCTCTGGTCAGTGTGTGGAGAAGGGTCAACACACAAGTGAGAACTTTGATCTTAGCTGCAATACCTCTTTGGCGTCCCCTCCCTGCTCTCCTGGTCACTCATCCTTTGCTTATTCCTCGCAGTTAACAGTTTTCTTCACCACACTATTTAATGATTTTGATCAACCATTTTTTTCCCCTTCCTTCAGGAACAGCCTAGTCACAGCCTCCTGTATTCGCCTCTGCTCTTCCCTTTGGAAACCTGGCCTTTCTCACTCTCAGTCCAAGAAGTTTGGACATGTGACCCAAGCCTGACCAACGAGCAAATTTTACAGCAGCGGCAAGAACAGTTATATGAGGAGTGGGCTGTGATAAAGCTACACCAATGAGAATATGTTGGAGACTTTTAATTTAAAATCATTATGAACAAGGTGTTCATATGCTGAGTTGGCTGAAGTAACAAAGCATAGTTCTGGGACATCTTGCTTTTTCCAGTGTCACCTGAGGAACAGTTAACTGAGAAGCAGACCATATGAAGACAGAGTTCAGACATGGAAAAAAAAGGTGATCCATTGTGACACCATCTGTGCACATGATGAAAAACAAGTCAGTACCACAAACATTGATATCATCAGAAGTTACAGCATTCGCAGGTGATCTTGGTTCTCATGTCATCATGTTTCCATGTATGTTCTTTCCTAAGTACACACATGCACAGTTTTCTCTATGTAGAATAATATATACTATTTTATTATGGATATTTTCTTTGATTTGCTTCTTACTCCCCACATTTTATCTCTTCATTTCACAGACTAGCAGAAAAAAAATAAGGGCTAAGTGTTTCTGTTTCTATATATTTCTTTATTATCAAACAAATGCATATAGCTGACAACATACTACTTAGAATTACATTGCAATTGTTACTATTATGGAAATAGTGTCACACTGCATACCTAGCCCTGTGTGCAGCTTTTCTCACAACATTGAGGCCATCTTCTTTTTTGTTTGGTTTGGTTTGTTGTTTTGGGTTTTTCCAGACAAAGGTTCTCTGTATAGCCTTGGCTATCCTGGACTGGCTTTGTAGACCAGGCTGGCCTCGGACTCACAGAGATCCACCTGCTTCTGCCTACCCGAGTGCTGGGATTACAGGTGTGCACCACTGTGTCCAGCTTTGTAGCAATCTTCTAAAGACAAATGATAAAAATTAAATTCACTGCTTTTACTGATTACAAAACCTTATAAGCTGTGAATTCAGCAGATCTCGCCTGGTCATCCCTCCAATTGCTTGGCTTTCAGCTGGAATTGTTTCTTTGGTTTATTCTTTTCTGTTTTGCTCAATACAATAAAGGTACTATTGAATGCTGCCGCATATTTTTTTTAACCAGCCAGATTCCCAAGAATTGAATTTTGGGATCCAAACATCCATGTTCACACAAAATGAGTGTTACCAGGTTGCTCTCCAAAGGCTGTAATTAATGGCTCCCAGCTCCTTTGGCAGTGTGTGCGAACCTACTTTCCTCACCCTGGGCATGTTACCAGGACTGACTGCTACTGAACATACAAGTTTGCAATCAGTACAGAACTGGAAACGCCCCTGACTAGTGTCTGTGGTGAGCATCTCTTCACATGCTTCTTGGCCACTTAGAGTCTTTTCCTCCAAACAGGGTTAGTTGCGTTTTATTTTAGGAAACTTTGCAATAACCGTGCACATGTGTGCTTAATGGTAAATATCTATAGTTAGAAGAGGAAGCATTTATGATTGCGGACTTGCCCTCAGACAATAGAACAGGCATTGAGGAGTGTGAAAAGCTTGTCAGCTTGCTAGTAATTATGATGGCTGATATTCATTGTCAGTTTGACTGGATTTAAAATCACCAAAGGAAGAAATGTGAGGTGTCTATGGCAGCATTTCCAGAGCTATTTACCTGAACAGGGAAGACGCACCCTGGTGTAGCTGATACTGTCCCATCCTCTAGGGTCTCTGAGTGAAGGAAAAGCAAAGGGGCCCAACACCAGAATTCATCTCTGACTGGGGATGCGCTGCTGTGCCTTCTCCTGCATGCCGATGGACAATCCCCTCAAACTGTGAGTCCAAACAAACACTTCTCGCTCTAACTTGTTTCTTGTTTGAGTATTTGGCAACAGCAATAAGAAAATTAACTGGTTTAGAAAATTGTAACCCCTCGCCCTCACCCCCCCCACACACACACACAGCATATCTGAAAAGGATTATATCTCTCAAAAAAAAGAAAGAAAGAAAGAAAGAAAGAAAAGGCAAATAAGAAAAACCACCAGAGAAGATAACACATCATTCATTCCAAATTTAAAAGAAAATGTGAGCTGAAAAGTAATGAGGGGAAAAGAAGCCTGTGCCTTTAAATGACAGTGATGTCGGAGTAAATCAGCCTGATGAAGGGTACTGCCACCCTCTTTTTCTGTGCTTCCATGCTATTCATGGCTTTAGCCATGATGGGGGACGTCTCATCACCCGTACCATGCACAGGTCTGATGTTCACTCCCTGGCAGTGCCTTTGTGGTCTGTACAGCCAGTGAGAAGACCAGAGACACAGGGAAACTGACAACCATGGCAGTGAGAGCCTGGCCCACTCCCTGCCTCAACAGCCAAGCAATGGTCATTGTCAGCCTGTCTTATATTGTTCGGTTGCCATAACAACATGCTATTCTTAAATGTAATGATCACCATACTGATCCACACACTGAAAGAATGTTTCAGCCTGGTTCTTGTTTTGCTTTTTGTTTTTTGCATATATAAGGGGTTGGTGATATGTGATCAGAGGGCATTTGGTAAAGCAGAAACTTAGAAAATAACACTATTGTTGCACACGTGTGTGCATATTCTTTCTTCTTCTACGCATGGCAGACATCACCAGTGTGCCACAGAAATCTTTGATTTTGAGCCTTCTAATTTTCTGTCATTAATTGCCTTTTAAAGATGAATTCAAGCTGATAATTGAGATGAATTCAATATAATATCTGTAAGCAACTTCATCTACAGATAAAAAAAATATGAATCCCAGAAGAAGAGCTAGGTTGTCTAATACCAACAAAGATCAGCAGCAGAGTCCAGGAGGGCGAGGCAGGGAGAGTCTGGAAAAGTATTACATTCAATTGATTGACTAAAGCTGTATCTGCAAACTGAGGCACCAAGCTAACTAAGGTGCTATGTTAGCTGAAGGGCTATGTTAAGTGAGGAGCCATGCTAACTGAGGCACCATGTTAACTGAAGCACCATACTAGCTGAGGTGCCATGCTAACTGAGGCACCATGCTAACTGAGGCATATGCTAACTGAGGCACCATGTTAACTGAGGCTCCATGCTAACTGAGGAGCCATGCTAGCTGAGGCGCTATGCTAGCTGAGGCGCTATGCTAGCTGAGGTGCCATGCTAACTAAGGTGCCGTGCTAACTGAGGCATCATGCTAACTGAGGCGCCATGCTAACTGAGGAGCCATGTTAGCTGAGGCGCCATGCTAACTCGGGTGCTGTGCCTTCTGCTTTGCATATTGTTGTCTCAGAACAGACGCCAGCTCTCCTGAGGGTGATACAAAAGATTTCTCTTAGCCAGGGCTCTTTATGGAGGACAGCACTGGTATACAAGATAGAGAAGCAACATCATGGCTTCCCTTGTGGCTGAGGTCTGGATGATGCTAAGTAGGCCCTGGGAACCTCGTGATAAAAGCCACAGCCCTGTTCTCATCAGCCACTTCCACTGAAGCATCACCTAAAAGCAGGAACAATGATGGTTGTCAGGACATGTCTTATGTTTGCTGCCATGTGATCAGTATGTTTGGGAACCTGTTTCCTGCACCCTGAAAAAGCTTGCTCCAGGACCATGAAGTGAGGGCAGGGGAGACAGGGGTTGAGGCATACAAGTGATACCCGAGTCACCATGAACTGACTTGTGATTTTTCAACTTTTGATGGTTCAAAAGCAATGCACAGCCAATAGAAACAAGGCTTCAAATTTTAAAGCTCGGATCTTTTGGGGCATCTGTGGCCCTGGGCAGTGGAAGCGAGCCAAGGCTCTCAGGCAGGTATGAGAGCACAAAGGGTACAAAAGATATAACATGCTAGTGTGTTGTGTGGCTTAGCTGTGATATTCAGGAGGGAGCAATGCTCAGTAGTGTTTTTTGTTTGTATGTTTGTTTGTTTGTTTGTTTTGAGACAGTTTCTCTGTGTAGTCTTGGCTGTCCTGGACTAGCTTTGTGGACCAGGCTGGCCTCGAACTGACAGCGATCCACCTGCCTCTGCCTCCCGAGTGCTGGGATTAAAGGCATGCGCCACATTCTTGACTATTAAAATATTAGTAACTTAGTATGCCTACTTCCTCTACCAAGCGCAGGCTGGTCCTCGCATATTCCACCCTCGGCATCACTACGGCTGATACTCGGCTAGACAATGATAGAGATGTGAGATAACCTTGCTGCTGCTGAGGACACTGAAGTCATCTAACGTACAGGATGCTTCCTCCCTGTTCCATGCTCTTTAATCAGCATCTGCCATATGCTCTGGGCTATCAGAAAGGCTCAAGGATGCAAATTCAACAGCTTGTCTCCAGTAGAGCCTTATGTATCACACCATGGACCTGGAGGTCAGATAGACCAGACGAGAGCTCGTGTCCTGGCTCAGCCACTTAATCATGGCACCTTGAACAAATTACAGAAGATCTCTGAGTCAAAGTTCCTTCAGCTGTAGAATAAACCCTGGGTAAAGATAGGCTATTTAGCTTGCTAGACACATAGCAAGATCTTAATAAATGCTTGTTATTAAGTATCATAATACTAAGAACTAGATATAACGGATAAGGATACACTCTCTCAGGCCTCTGTTAACAGATGTTCACATATCCTCCTTGGCCTCCGAAATGACCCTCACTGCCGTTCCAACCCTTTGTGTCTCATATGCCCACATATAGCCCTCCTCACAGGAGCTTTAAATCCACTTTAATTCTCAGGGGAAAACTGCCCTCTATCCATCTACCTGAGAGACTGTGTCCTTCAAGCCACATTAAATGCCTCCTCCACGAAGCCCTCTTTCTTCTCTTGGAGTCCTCTGTCCTGGACTTTCTTTCTATCCCATGCATCTGGGCACCCCGTCCATTCCCCATCTATATCATGCTTACATTATGGTTGGCTTTTCTTAACACTTTTTCTCGTCACGTGGGACTGCATTTGAGTCTTGTGTCTTTCGGTTCCCTTCATCTTTCCTGCTTCCCCCCCATGACTGTACAGAATCAAACCATTTTCTCTCGCAGAAGTCAGGCCCCAGCTCTGTCCCTGAAGAGCCACCTTCCTCTGTTAAGCTCTTCCAGTGGCATTCCGTCTCCCATCAGCTGCATCTCCATCTGTTTTCTTCATTGCTCATTCACTTTTCTATAGCCCTCTCCTACTGGTAGGTAAACTGCCTTCCAACAAGCATCTACCTATCTTAATTCAGGGTTGTACCCACAAGACATTACTTAGCCAATATGTGCTCAGTAAACATTTGCTAATTGAATATATAATGTTCGCCTTTTCCTCCAACAATGGCAGATGATTCAGGAGACATCCCTTTTAGGATGGACACATCCTTTACAGTCACTTCATTGTTCCTGAGGGGCAATGATGGCTCAAGGGTTCAATGTAGCAGCTGGTAATTTCCTTATTAGTATTAGGGTGTTTGTCCTCACTGTGTCTTCTCAGGATTGTAAGCTGCTTTGGGGGTGAAAGCCACCTCTTCTTTAGTGTCATGCTTCCTGTGGTGCCATACAATCACCACGAGACACACATACATGACAGGGCTCAGCTGCAGGGGATGGAACCACAAGGCTAGCTGTAGCAATGTCGAACGTGGGCAAGAAGAAGAAACAGAACAACTGCAAACTCGCAGCCTACTTCTCGGCAAAGCCTTGGCCCAGGTCTGAGAAAATCACCATGTATATAGTTAAGCTTTGTTCTTTTATATCAGAGGACAAAAAAAAAAAAAAAAAAAAAGAGCTTTTACTCACTGAGTGGCTGGGGATGCAAGAAAGAAACCACTGTCTGAAAGAGAACTGAAGAGGCTTCGAGGCTCCATTTTATCATGAGCATTCCGATTAAATGACAGTCTGCGCCTCTTCTTTCTTCAACAGACCTTCTATTCTACTTTATCCCTGTCTTATCTGCCCGCCCAGTACTCTTCCCAGTGGGAGGGTGCTCTGATCGCCAAAGATGTGCTGTGGCTCCTGCCTAGGAAGTACTGTGTCTCTTCTGTCCTTAGGATCTCCCTCCTCATTGGTTTGTATACTACAGAGAACGGTGGGGACCATTGTTTATTGAGTCACTGCCAATAAGCTATGAAGTAAGGCTTCTTCACTATGATATGTAGCCCCAAACTCCAGGGCTGTTGGTGGTAGTTCATATGGGAGCTGTTTAAAAGGCCATACCAGAGACAGCTGAAATCTGAACGAGACTCACACTTTTCTCGATAACGTGGTACCATGTCAGTTTCTGGTGGTGATTGATTATGCATTGATGTATAGACGGGAAAGTCAGGTGGAAAGCCAGTTTGATAACCACTTTGAGAAAGGAGGTGCATTGGCTAAGGTCCTGTTATCTACCGCACAGACTGACCTCAACCCCCTCCTTCCTCAGCTTCCTTCGTGCGACCTGATAGGTACACACCACACGCAGACTGATCATTTCTAGCAGGACCTTAAGTTATATCACAACAGAGTTGTTGGTTGACTGGTTTGCCACATCCTGAGAAGAAATGAGGTTGAGTGGCTTCTCAGGATCGCGAACCTTAAACAGGAAGACATCCACTTGCCCCTTGTTCACTTGCTGCTTTAATCATATCTCACTGTGCCCAGCCTCTCACGGTCCCTCTACTCAGACAACATAGTTGTTCTCCCTTCGGTTACCAGGCAGCTCAGTGCCAACGGCATCAAACTGCAGTGCCCATTGACCGTTATTGGAATATCGGCTCCATTTTCCTAGATCATTTTCCCGCCTACGGACCCTGAACTTTCTTAGGCTCGTCTTTCTTTTCGGTCTGGAGTCACTTTTCCGAACCCTCTGAGAAGTCGCTTAAGTTCTTTCAGAAAGGAGAGGATCCCAGGTTCCAAATACAGGTAAGACTTTCCTCTGCCCCTCTCCCTCACCCCCCCCCAAACCCTAAAAGCATGCTGGCTAGCTCCGAACCAAGAGTTGATCCCTTGTTCTGGGTGACAGCTGTAGTGGGGATCCTGGCTGGGAACACTGGAGCCCCAGTGACTAGGTACAAAGCAGTAGGTTCTCAGGTTACAGAGGGGACGCTCCTCTCCTGTCTTCATTTCATTTGCTGAAAATTAAATACTTGGCAGGCTCTTCCTTGAGCTAATTAGCAACCCTTCTTAACATTTGAAGTAACTGCTCATTTAGAGCAGTGAATGATGGCCTTAAGCTTAGCGTGCAGGGGAGGCTTCTGTTGGGGATAATCTACTTATGAGGCTGTTTGTTTGAAGCATGGATAAACAGATTTTTCCCCCTTTTCAACACGCCGAGCATAAATGAGGACAGGGCGATTAGTGAAACCGAGTCTCACCAATAAAGTTTTGACGTTAGATACAAGCGTATTCCTTTTAAACCTGTAGGAAACAAAAGGAAACAACCCCACTCCGGTTCTGGAGCCAATTCAATTCCGTTACATTATAGAGTACTTTTGGTTCCTAAAATGGTGTAGGCAATTTTTCATTGGCTCTCCTGGGAATGCCACTTTGTGCTGTTATTTATAATCTACAGAAATTAATTATGCTGCTAATTAACAGCTTGCAAACACATTATTGCTCAAGGAGTTATTTCTTCAGCTATGAAAGCACAACTTCAGGGTCTGTGTGATTCTTCATGACAGCTCTTTTGTTTCTTGCTTTTGTTGCTGGGTTTTTAAGGATCTAAGTTTCCTTGAAATTCTGCAGAGAGGAGTCGTGATTACTCAGGATCTCACAGGCCTTGAAGTGTATCCACTGCTCTCCTGGGGAGAGGAGGAGGGTAGAGAGGATGCACAGCCTGCTTGAGGTGTGCCTGGAAGTGGTTCCAGAAATTCCTGGGGCCCATGCTTAGCACCCACTAAGTCCACGAGTCATCTCCAGCACGGCAGAAACTGAATGTGGCAATACTTACTTGTAACCCAGCCTTTAGGAGGTGGAGGCAGAAATCTATGGTCATCTTGGAGAACATGATAATCTGTCTGAAAGAGAGAGAGAGAGAGAGAGAGAGAGAGAGAGAGAGAGAGAGAGAGAGAGAGAGAGATCTGGGAAAGAAGGAAGGGAGGGAGGGCTAGAGAACTTCCTTATGTATGTAGTAGGCACTAAATAGCTATGCACGGCTTCAGATGCCCACTTTTGTATCTCTAAGACTGCTAGCAGCACCCTGGAGCCAGGACTGCCATCAAAGCGGAAAGCAGGACTGAAAACACAGCCGGGCCCCTTGCCTTTCCATAGGCATGCTGAGGGCAGGCAGCAGCAGTGGAAAACAGAGTTTCGGGGCTTCTGACTCCTTTTCAACACTGCATGTGAGGCACTGAAAGCTGATACTCTCTAGGAGGAAAAGGCTAGCCATGCTGAAGGTTCTACATTCCTACCTCATGGAATTTCCCATTCCAAACCAGGCAATAGGCCAATACGATAGGGAAAGCTGTGGGTGAAAAAAAAAAAAATAAGTGGGAGGGTGGGACCAGGATGTAAAGTGAATAAATAAATAAATAAATAAATAAATAAATAAATAAATAAACAAACACAAAACCCCATGTTTTGTTTTCTCCTTTGACAAAACTGTCCGACTCCCCAACTTTGCCCAGGGAACCACAAAAGGCTTGAAGTATAGGTTTCAAACCCCAGGGACTAGCTTAAGATGAAAGACCGCTCTGGATAATTCCTGCAGAAGCAAGGATCCCATGGAGAAACATGCCAACAGGCTAGGCAGGGCCTGGTCACCCGGTTCTGGATGCTTGTGTGCTATTTCTTCTGTAGTCTTCTATTTGCCAAATGAAGAAAATGTCTCAAGGGCTCTAAGACCTTCCAGCTTTGAGAACCAGTGCCTCAACCTTACTGCTGATCTATGTGCACATGGAACCACTCAGGTCTCCCTCAATAGTCCAAGTGTGCTGCTTTGCCTGAGATGATGGCTCAGTGGGTCAAGTTCTTGACACCAAAGCCTGAAAGCCTACTGGACCTGATGGTGTACATCTGTAATTCCAGCTCTGGGAAGCCAGATTCCTAGGGCTGGCCAGCTGGCATTGTTCAATGTGCAAGCTACATGAGAAACTATGTCTGAGGGTGGGGGTGCTGAAGAAGTAACTGAAGAAGACACCTCATATTGAGGAACGATGATCCATCTTAACTCTTTAGAAAAAACCAGAATCCCTTCAAACAGGTTTACAGGATGGCTTTATTGGGATTTTGCCTCAGGCTAGACCATGGGACATTGCTGCAGCGTAAGCTCTCACTGGTGCTGCACAGAACTCAAGTTATCCTGAAGACCACACCCACTCTAGCTTTTCAACATGGACTCCATACTTTCAGAGCAAGTCTGCCCCTCAGCTTAACTCATTCCCTCCAATTAGGAAGGGACAAATTGTCAAAAGGCCTGGGAATAGAGTTCATTTATGACAGCATTTGCCTCATCGAATGCTGGAAGCCCTGGGTTTGGTCTCCAACACACCATAAACTGGCTGTGGTGACACACCTGAAATCTCATCACTGGGCAAGTAGAGGCAGGAGGATCCAACGATCAAAGTCTCCCTCGGCTTCACAGCCAGTTTTAGATCACTTAAGCTACAGAAACCTGACTGAAAAAGAAAGAGAAGAGTAACACTGTCATACGTTTTCTGAATTGCCATTAACATGTTTAACCAATATCCATATTGGTGGTGATGCTGTGCATCATTCACAAAGTTTTTCTCTGCTCATCATCTTCCTCAAAGCTCATAGTCAGCCTCTGATGTGTCTGTGCTAGAACCCACTGTCCATCCATGCATCCATCCATTCATTTTGTGTCTGTCTGTATGTGTGTGTGTGGGGGGGCGTGTGCATATAGGCCAGAGCATGCATCTAAAGGCCAAAGGACAGCTTGTCAGAGTTGGTTCTGTCTTTCCACCATGTGGGTCTTGGGAATCAAACTCTGGCTGTTGGGCTTGGTGGCATGTGTCTCTACTCATTGAGCCATCCAGCCCTAAAACTGCCATTTTATAGCAAAGACTCCTAGACTTGATACAACACGCCCCAGGTTCCAAAGTCAGGAAGTAGCAAAGCTGAGCCTTGATCGTATAATGTGACAACACCTTTGCAACTTGTCACCACCACCACCCTACCCCCCCCAACAGACATAACAAGAATAAATTGATACATGGATGGATAGATAGATGGATGGATGGATGGATGGATGGATGCACAATGGTTCTAGTGCAGACACATCAGAGGCTGACTAGGAGCTTTGTGGAAGATGATGAACAGAGAACAACTTTGTGACTGGTGGTGACACATGATCCTTGCCAGGAGCATGCCAGTCCAATTTGGTGGGACATCTATGAATCTACCCCCTCACATCTCTCTCAAGAGCTGTGCATGTCTTGTCCAAAAGGCCTTTGACCTGACAGAATGCTGGAAACAGCAAAGATAATAACATGGCACAGATCTGAATTCTGACCCTCACCTAATAGCTACTCAAAACCAGAAGGGTCCCCTAAGAGCCTTGCCCTGGTCAGTTTTTGTTGACACAAGCTAGAGATATCTGGAAAGAGGGACCCTTAGCTGAAGAAACACTTCTGTAATATTTCTGTCAGCAAGTGTGTCAAGCATTTTCTTGATTAATGATTGATGTGCATGAGCCCAGTTCATTGCGCGTGATGCCATCTCCAGGCAGGTACTTCTTGGGTTGTATGAGAAAACAGGCTCAGAAAGCTATTGGGAGTGAGCTAGTAAGCAGTGACCTCCATGGTCTCTGCTTCTGTTTCTGCCTTCAAGGTCCCGCCTTGAGCTACTACCTAGCCTAAGGTGGGATAAGTCCTCTACCGCTAAGTTGTTTTTTTATTATGGTGCTTATCACAGCAATAGAAAGCAAACCAAGATAGAAGGAAATACACAGGATCACTACTGCCATGCAGTGTCTCTCATGCCACATTCTACGGGTCAGAATTCCAAAGGCCAAGGCAGCTTCAAGGGTGGAGAACCTTGATTCTCCAGATTACTGGAAATCTGAGCAATGACTTGGTGGCCATCTTGCCCACCACTCCGAGGTGACATGTCAAGCAGCAACTGTGTTCTGTGTTTTTCTGTTAGGAATTAGCTATGGTCATTACCAAAGTGAAGCCTCCAAAAAGTCCTATTATGAAAGACAATTATTTTCCTTAGCTTCCAAAAACACTTCATTTTTTTTTCCTGTACACAATTTTTCACTTTTATTAACCAGGACTCTTCCAAAGTTAGTTGACCCCAAGTACGCTTTTCTTTCCCAGAGTGGCTGGAGCTAGCTAGCAATTGTGCATTCCTTTTGAGAAATGATTGTTCTAAATGAAGGAGATTTCTGTAGATTAGAGTTACTTAAAACAGGGTCCAAATGGCAGGTATCCGATGTTCCTTGGAGGAAAAGTTCTCTGCATAAGTCAGAAAAAGCGATAAACACAGAGAGACAGAGTGCCTGACACAGCCCAGGCCTGAGCCAGGGAAGGAGGACGAGAGAGATCTGGGCTATATCATTTGTTCTGGCTCCCCAGACCTTGCCCACTTCTCTGTTGATTCCTTGCGCTTAGGAATGACAAACCAGAGAACTGAATTTGCATCTGAAATAAAAATCTGCAAGTAAAATGCCATCAACCTGGATTAGTACAGCCACCTGGACAATTATTAGAGACGAGCTGCTGTGACGATCGTGAGTGACCAAAAATACCCCTCTTGAACACCATCCAGTATCCAGCCGACAGGCTGTGATGTTCTGCAGCCTGGGCAGCCATGTTACAATTGAGTTACAGGAGGGAAAACAGCTCCATGCTGACTTCATAATTATCATGATCTACTATTATGATCCATCACTGAGCAAGCCGTCAGCAGAGCCACAATAAATCACAGTTATTTACATCACAACAAATCATAAAGAACTATCATTGGGAGTCATAACTCACGCTAGCTTCAGTTCATAATTACCCATATATGGCTGTTTAGGTATATCGCGAAGGTATCTCAGAAGGAAAAAAAAATTGTAAGCTGCGTCCTCTCTAAGACTCAGCTCCTCCAGACAAGCTTCGAGCTTTGCAAGGATGAAAAAGACAGGTCTCGCTCTTTCTCCCACCTCAGTGTCCGGTAGAAGTAGCGAAGCCTCGGGGTCTGCCTATAGAATGTCTTCTGCTAGCCACACAGCCCAGTAGACTTGACTCGGCTATGGTTTGGAATAGGAGGTGCTGGTGCACTGAAGGCTTAGTCCGCCTGCTCGTGACACTCTAGAGAGATGACTGAATCAGGAGGTCACTGAACTCATCAATGAATGGGGCCATGATGAGTTCCCAGCTGAATGGGCTACTAGTGGGTGAGGACAGAAGTGACTCGAGGGAGGGCAGTGAAAGGGACCCCTCTCTGCCTCCTGGCTGCTGTAAGATAAACAGCGTTGCTCTCGCCTAATGTTCTGTCTCACCACGGGCTCCAAAGCACAGAGTCAAGTAACTAGGGAGTGAAAACGTTGCACCCATGAGTCAGAAGAACGCTTTCTTCTTTAAGTTATCCTTCATGGGCGTCTTGGCTCATCCGCAGGAGCGCTAACAGAAATCTGCTTCTGCGGGAACCAGCTTGTCCAGGACGTAGTAAGACTGGAGGGAAGGAAGTACTTGAAGGATTTTCTGACAGCTGTTCTACCTCAAGAGGATTCAAGCCCTGACCCCTGTAGGCAGAGGACAGACAGCCACGTGCTTTGGACAGAACGAAGACTCTAGAGGAGTCGTCTTCAGTTGTACTTTAGCCATCAAATTCTTATCAGAAGCAACACTATGCCAACCACATTGAAAGATGAAGCAAAAACTGGCCTTGTCTTTGTTTCCAATTGTGACATTTTGTTAATCAAAGCTTTTGGTCAGAGGGGCACACACTAAGGTCCTGATAAGCCAGTGGCAACTGACAGCGTCCTGCTCTTGCTGAAGGAGAAGCCCCAGGGGTACATAAACTGTTCATATTGGACACCAGGTCCAGATTTATCTGGGATTCAAAACTGAACTCCTACTTCCTGACCTTTGCATCCAAATAGGAGGCAAAAGGCACATTTCAGGTGAAGACCTGCTGCAGTGCAGAGAACTCCTCTTATCTCTCATCTGGATTAAATACCTTGTACCTAGATATTTGATATTTTATATTCTCTCTCTCTCTCTCTCTCTCTCTCTCTCTCTCTCTCTCTCTCTCTCTCTCTCTCTCCTTCTCTCTCTCCCTCTCTTCCTCCCTTCCTCCCTCCCTCCCTCTCTCTTGACCTAATTTCTAAAGAATTTCTCTTTAACATTAAAAATAAAAACGAATCTGTCTTCAGAGAGTACATAGCAATATTACTCTCATAAATTGTAAATATTCTCATTTGTAAATACAAGAGCTTTATAGGCAAGATGTTGTTTCAATAATTCAATTAAAACAAGCAAAGAGGAATGGGGTGGCAGGTTTGGGTGGATAAGCTTCTGTGGGATCTCAGGCTGCAAGAAAGAAAACGGGTTTAACAACATAGAGGAGAGTTAAGCATCCTCAACAATTTTAAAGGGGGGAAAGGTGGTTTATTCCATAGACTGACATGTTCTAAATCCTTGGAAACTGAAAGCCAACGGGTACCCTGAGGGACATGGGGGAAAGGAGAGCAGAGCCACTCTCCTCAAGGAGTTCATAGTTACCATGCAAAATAGCATGTAAAAAGGGTGTCTCCATCTTGGAGAGGAACAGTAAACATCAGTGGAAGCCAGTGCTTAGTGGTAGAGCCCTTGCTCAGAGGACATGATGCTCAGGGTGCTGGAAAGCAAGCAAGCAAGCAAGGTAATAAGAGGGCTGGGGCTGAAGAGATGGTGCAGTGGATAAGAAGGCTCATTCTTGCAGAAGACCCAGGTTCATTTCCCGGCAGTCATATGGTGGCTCACACTATCCCTAAACCCAGCTCCAGGGCATCCAATGCCTTTCCCTGGCCTCCAGGGCACTGCATGCATGTGGTGCATAACCATGCATGTATACAAAATACACACAAAATAAATAATAGAGAGGGAGTACACAGGGTGATAGATGGAAGGAAAGCTGGAAAGGAAAGGGAGGGAAAGGAAAAACAAAAGAAAAAGCAACGCAAGAGAAGGTATTCAATTGATGCAGGAGAGTGAGATGACAGTGAGGTCAAAATTAATATATAAAAGATTCCTGTGGGAGAGTAATCGAAAACCCCATCTAGCAAGGCCACCCTGTGATCAATTAGCACATGTGCTGAAACTGAGAGTTCCATAGGAATGATCTATAAAGGCCCCAATCTGTTGAGAACATGGTCCCTGAGTGCGGTACCACCCCTCACCTATAGTCCACTGACACTCCAGTGATTTTCCCTCACAATAAACTATCCCTGTTTCTGCTTCTACCTATGTCTTTGGCCATATCCTTGTTTTGGGACATAGAAACCTGCATATCCCAGTAGGCGCCCATGGGAATCCCATGCTTGCTCATAACACAATTAACCAACCAGTAGCTCTGATGCAGTAGGAAGGAGTTCGGCCTTCTCTGGCATTCTGTCACACTCCAGAAGACTCTTCAAGAATCAAATTAACTCAAGATGACTTTGTTGTCCATCCAAAGGCCACAGAGGCAGTAAGTTTGTGAGAAGGCCAAAGTTTTCCAGGTCTATAGTAGATTGCATGTAGTTACAAGTAGAACAGTAAGTAGTCAGAGGTGTGGTAAACTCCTTCCTCCGCCTCATTGAGAAGATGAAGAAAGCTCAAACGGCAACCTTACACCAGCGTGTAGAGTCATTTTCCCTCTTTGCTGAGATTGAGCCTTACCCACACATTCCTGGAAGTGGAAGTGTGTTCCTGAGAAGGTTGTAGGTTTGTAGCATGTGATAAAAGTAAGTAAACTGGGAAAGAGGGTGGGTTTTTTTGTTTTTTGTTTTTTGTTTTAAGAAAAGGGGTTAAAAGAATACAAAAACTAAAGAGAGAGAAGAGACGTAACCAGAGCATGTGTGGGTCCAAGGTCCAGGTAAGAGGCCCACTGTGGCTTCTCAGACTGCCAGCCTGGTTCCCACATGGATGACCAGACGGCCTCTTCTGCCCCGCTCTGTCCTCTGCACCACGTCACTTTGATTGTGGTTTGCTTTTTTATCATCAGATGTATCAACAAGTAAGGAGTTGTCTGACCATCTGGCAGGGCCAGGGTCCTTGAGGTATATGCAGACAGCATTGTAAAAAGACAACAGCTGGAGTTTCATTGCCTGAAGAGCCAATGTTTTCCATGCAATAATGTGTTTTGTGCTCACAGGGATCCACAGAGAAATTAAGGGAATGGAGAACACTTTGGTATTCGTGAGTGGGGGCGGGAGGCGGGTGTTTACCTCTGGATGAACCTCATCAGAAATAGCAGGAGAGGAACATCAGGACCCCCTCCTTCCCTTCCTTGTCTTCCTCCCAGGCACACCCAGCAAAAGGACCCACAACCATCACTCACCCCTGCCCACTTGGGAGAGGATGCACACTTGTACAAACCAACGCACAGCCTATCATTCAGACATTTATACTTTGTGAACGTTTCCTTACCGCTGAACTCAGATTCTGTGCACACACATGACCCTTTTATTAAATAGGGATATATCTTTTGAGCGTGAACATGGCTCAGCCCTCCAGTTCTCCCTGCCACCACCATCCAGATTCTCCCTCTGTGGTCCCTCTGTGGTCACCTTGCCAGATAATTCCAGAGCTCCACCTGTCCACTAAAAAGTCTCTTTCTTGGTCCTGGGACTCAGAGCCAATGCGGACACTGCATAGTCAAGGAGGAGTACAGCCCCTGTTCCTGACCATTGATCTGCCATCAATTTTTTCCAGGCCCGAGGCATGCGATTATCTGCAAAGCTGACTTACAAGATAAAATCCCCAGGCCTCTCCCTTACTCCCTCCCCTTCCAACAAGCAGACATTGATTTTACACAGAATGTTCATGGCTTTGATGGTGTTATTGCAATCAACATGAAAAATACCTCCACTGCCTTCTCCGGATGCCTCTCCCTTGCTTTGCCTCATAGCGCAAGTGATTGTTTAAAGAGGCTTGACACTGTTGGAGTCTTTTGTTTTATGGATTTTGCAAAGCATTGCTCTTTGTCTCCTGGGCTGGCACAGGAGAAAGCTCCTTTTTCAAGGCGATGGGCAGTGCTTTTAAAAAATAGGATGCAAGGTGTGAGCTGTTTGGAGCTCTTGAATTCCCACCTTTTTAAGATGCTATTTCTCAAGGTGAGGGTGTACCTAACTGGTCTGGTCTTTTCACTCCCTCCCTCTCTGACATCTGAGCCCCCACCTGCCCATATGCAGTCCATGGAGCTCTACTACGGCAGGTCCATGCTGTTTCAAAGTAACTCCCCTGTTGCCATCTATTTTCCTTCCATCCCACGCCATAGATAAATGATTAACTGATTGCTCCTAGGAAAAAACACAATGAAACATGGCCTGCACACTATTCACTCCCAAGGTGAGAAGCTAGGAGCCTAGATGCCCCCATCTGCGCTCGCGCTCTCTCTCTCTCTCTCTCTCTCTCTCTCTCTCTCTCTCTCTCTCTCTCTCTCTCTCTCTCTCTCTCCCTCTCCCCCTCCCCCTCCCCCCTCTCTCTGCCTGTCAGTCTCCTGTACCATCGAGCTACCTACCTCCCCCATCAGGACACCACTCTGAACATTCAACGTTTTCCCCCCTATTTGTATTATTTTGAAAACTGGGAGGGAGGACACTGCTGAACTGGGTCCTTATGAGACCACATGCCTAAGCACTACTGATAAATCAGCAAAGGTGTTGTTTCCAGGTGGGCATCGGCATCCTCTGACATTTGGTAATTTGCATAAATGTCTGCTGGGGAAGCTGCTGCCCTGCTTATGGTTTAGCAACATCTGAACATGCTTTCAGATATTGTCAACTTTCCCCCTGGAGGGGGCGGGGGCACGGCTGAGAAAGAGAGCCTCCAGAGCACTGTAAGGTTATAAAATGATCGATAATTAACAACTTGTCCATATGGGAATCAGCCTCAGGGACAAGCTCACTAGAGAGCTTTGAACACAGGCCTAGTTACCTCCCTGCCTTCCCTGTTTCTAGTCCCCATGTCACCCCTGCCATCTCACCTAGGGATTTCAGCATGCCCATCGCTGTTTAGTCTCCCGAGAGCCAATCCAAACCTGAGCACTCTGGTTGACCCATCTGACCTGCTGCTACTAAACGCGGGTTCCTGGATTGAACAGTTTAGGTTTAGACACAACCTGTAATTACCGCTTGTCTACAATATATTTCTGGGTGAGCATCTTCAAGAAAGACATTGGAACTTAGAGATGGGGCCAACGGGTTCGTGGCCCAGATCTGCCACCAGACAGGTTCCGTCGAGCAACTCTATGTCCTGACCCAGAAATGATTGTTGGTTTTACTTTCATTCAATGGAAAACAGGAGAAAAAGTCAAGGCTACATCAGATGAGGGCTCTTCTTCCTAGGTGGCTTTCCACCGTCCTGATGCTGCGACCCTTTAATACAGTTCCTCACGTTGTGGTGCCCCCCCCCAACCATAAAATGATTTTTACTGCTGCCCCATAACTGTAATTTTGCTACTAATATGAATCATAATGTAAATGTCTGTGTTTTCAATGGTTTAGGGAGTGGATAGAAGGTTGCGACCCTTAGGCTGAGAACCACTCTTCTAACTGTTTTGTGGGTCCCGGTTGTCTCTCAGGAGCGAGCAGGAAAAGACAGTAATGGGGATTTCAGGCTGCCCTCAAGATGTTATGCAACACTGGAGAGATTTTCCTCTGACCTTCTACACACCGGCATTTTGTATTATGGTATTATGGGTTAAATTTCTTCACCACCCAAAACAATGTTTTAAAATCAAACATATGTGTGTATGTACACCACACACACACACACACACACACACACACATATGTACACATGTATGTATATAAATATGCGTACATGTAAATATATACTGTGCAAATACAGACACTCGTTATTCTCACTGTTAATTAAGTTTTATACCCCAGTGAACTCTTCTATTCCTAATAGTTTTTTTAAAATCTCCAAGATAGGAATAACCTCATGAACAAAAAAAAATTTTTTTTCCAATGGCCTCTGGAAGTCAAACTTGGGAGAGAGACAAGAATTTGACCCATGTCTCCTTCACCTCACCTGTAGCCACATAATCCCCAGGGAGTCCCCCTGGGAGAGAGCCCAAAGTAAAGTGCACTTCAGAAGGATCAGTAAAAGCTAGCTAGCAAGGGCAAGACGTAGGCTTGGGTTTCCCTTCTCCACACAGTCTCCTCTCTGCCAGCCAGTTGCCTCAGGACTCTTAGCATGCACCCTCTGGCAACCGTGCCATGTGTACTTCCCTGGCCACTTAGAGCCTCTCCCAACAGTCCGTCCCACAGGATTCATTCTGGACCCTTCTCCCCAGCCCCAGTCTTGTTAACGCAGTCCATAAGGAACAGAGGCAGGCTGAGAAGGAGCCATACCTCTGCCTCCTCAAGCATGGTATTTGATCACAGGAAAGTTTTGCATACAATCCTAAATTTAAATCCCTCTGAATTTCAGAGATTCCAGTATTAAAAATCCTTTTAGGATTTTTTTTCAAAATGTATAATCTGTTTGGAATTTTTTTAAAAAACCCTCCAACCCATTCTTTCCCTCCCTAAAATAGGCCCACTTACACATTTAACTTTCTTTTAAAAAGAAAGAAATGTTTATTTTTAATGAACTGTTTGTGTTGTTTACTTCACTAAAGAGGCAGTCGTTTCTAAGCCAGGCAGTGTAACAGTCAGTCATTCTGAAATAAAGTACAACTTCTTTCAATGACTGCAAATAAATCCAGAAGACTCATTTACTTAAAATGGGATTAAGAGGGGAAGGGAGACACTGCACCAAAGGAGAAACAGCTGGAGGTACACAAGAAAGCCAGGGGGACTTCCCTACCATTTTCTCTTAACCGCCCCCCCACACACAGGGCTGCCTGTTGATTATAATATAAATTAGATCGTGGAGACCACATGTGCTCTTAAGCCCAGGAGGCTGGGGTGGGAGGGTGGGGAGTGGTGGTGGTGGTGGTGAGCGAGGTGGAGAGACTAAAGGAACACAGACTGAGGGCGGAGGAGCTGAAGACCAGAGGAGAATGGGAGGATGAGAAGGTGTGTCCCGACCTCCTGCCTAGGGAAGACCTGGAACCTTTGCAGGGGTTGCCTAAAGGTTGAAGTGAGAAAAAGGTCCCCAAAGATGGTCTCAGGGAGAGCTTTCCTTGGGGGTGGCCAAGCCCCACAAGTTTTCCATGTGATTTTCATTCCATTTTCATCATCTGTTATAACGTAAAATTTCATCAACTGCAAATGTCAGTCCTTCCCTTTATTATTTGCTAATGTCATAAAAATCTGAATTGTTTGCTTTGTTAAAGGCCTTGCTGGGCATTGACTTTTCTTTATTTGTACTTTACTACCCCAAATGTGTGGGGTTTATTTATTTTTTATTTTTTTTTTAAATAACATCCCTTTTGAAATGGGATTTAAATAACGGAGCAAGGTTTGCCATTATCATAAATGTGTAAAGTGCTTTGTGAGTAATAAAATGGATCATGGATTCAGGATAATTCAAACTGAAATGTTATGTTCAGTATCAAGATTAGATTACATTAATGCAGTTCATTTTAAATGGTTTAAAGGCCATCAGATGCATGTGAAAGGAATCTGTATCATAACTTAGAATAAATAGACTGAGACATTTGTTTATAATGTCAGTGCTAAACAAATCTATTACTGCATTTCTGCATGTAGTGTTATGTTACCACTGCTATTAAACAAACAGAGCATGAAGATAAATTATAGCTTTAATTATAAACATTACCTTTGCGTATTTATTAATTTAAAATGGAACAATGTTCAATAACCTTAGGTTATTTATATCAGCTAACATTTTAATTAACTTTGTTGTATTTATGTGACTTGGTAATTGTTGCTACCAGGCACATGTAGCTCCTTGAATAATGGAGGCCATCGAACCTATCCCTGCACATATTACCCGTTAAATGAGATGGTGGCTTTGCCACTCCTGACACAGACAGTCTACAGAACAGGCGTCCCAAGTGAGAAGCCCGAGCTTCCCAGGTTCCCTTTCTCCTGGGGATCCTCCAGTAGAGCATGCCTGACTTCTTGGACAGACTCCTTTTTAATTAAGAAATAGTGTCCTTCAAAGCATCACAGCTAGAGGCTCATAGTTGAGCATGAGACCAGAGGCCGTGGCCCTCTCTCCACAGTGGTCTCATTACATGGAGATGGTTCTCTGCTTACAAATGCTTCAACACGAAGGTTTCTGACTTCAGGATCAGACAAGATTATGCTCAAATAAGGAAAATGCTTTACAGTTCCAACGCAGTGTCCATGCTTCCTGATCGTGCCCACTCTTGAGCCAAGGATGTGAGGGTTCTGAGCACAGTTTAAGGTGCTAGGCTATGAATATTTAAATGTCTCAGAATTCCCCACTTAAGGTGGCTTTATAGTAAGTAACCCCATTGTAAACTGAGGAGCACTGTGTCCACATCAGGGACTTGAATCTTGCTCCTGAAACAGACAGGCAACGCCCATCACAACCCTGCGTGTTGTTTATTCATTGGCTTGTTATTTTTTCCGTTAATCCTCTGTTGCATGAGGTTGGTGAGATGTCCCCTCTATCTTTGCTGGAATTGTACCACAATTCAGAATATAGACCAAAATGAGGACTGAGCTCTGACTCTGCCCACCATGTTTTCTACTCAAAGGCTTTGTATGTTCCATTGGTTTCTTAGAACCTTTTATCTTCCAAGTTTCACTCCATAAGATGTCTGGGCAAGCTGAGCAATGCTGCTAACTTCCTTCTTGCTACTTAAGAGGCATGGTCACTGCCTCTGAGGCTGGGCCGCCTCTTGAGGAGGCTGGTCCTAAGCAGCACTCAGACCAGACTCCTAGGAGTACTCACAGTCTCTGTCTGCTCTCCTCAAACCTCAGGAATCTTAAGGC